>NC_057800.1:587489501-587499094 GCF_018294505.1 Triticum aestivum
ATAAGATGACCCTCGGGCTCAGGAAACCCAAGGGAAAAAGAGGCTAGGTGGCAAATGGTAAAACCAAGGCTGGGCATTGTTGGAAAAGCTTTAATCAAGGCGAACTATCAAGGGGTTCCCATTATAACCCAACCGCGTAAGGAACGCAAAATCCGAGAACATAACAACGATATGACAGAAATTAGGGCGGCAAGAGTGGAACAAAACACTAGGCGAGAGGCCGAGCCTTCCACCCTTTACCAAGTATATAGATGCATTAAGATAACATGGCAATATAATGATATCCCAACAAGTAAATAAATGTTCCAACAAGGAACAACCTTCAATCTTCATCTGCAACTAGCAACGCTATAAGAGGGGTTGAGCAAAGCGGTAACATAGCCAATCAACGGTTTTCTAGGACATGGTGGGTTAGAGGTTTGACATGGAAATTTGGGAGGCTTGAAAGCAAGTGGTAGGCATCGTAGCATTGGCATAGCAAAAGAGCGAGCAATCTAGCAAAGCAAAGATAGTAGTGATTTCGAGGGTATGATCATCTTGCCTGCACAGTTGTCAGAGTTGACTGGATTCTCGAAAGCAAACTCAACGGGCTCCTTGTTAGAGAACTCGTCTCCCGGCTCTACCCAAACAAGACAAACAAGCAAACGGAACACAATCAATCGCGTGCAAGCTCAAATAATATGATGCAAAGATGGTATGCTATGCGGGATGCGATGCGGGATGCATATGCAAGATTTTACAAGGAATGAATTAACCTGTACTCAACTTGGGAATCCAAGTGTGCCACTGGAAAGATGAGATGAAATCGCTTGAAAACGATATAAAGAATGCCGGAATCGGAGTTACGGTTTGGAAATGGCAAGCAATTCAAATATGACACCGGTCTGCGATTTACAGCAAGTAACCATCTAAATGCAATGAGATGAACAAGTTACAACACCCAAACATGATAAAAAAATACATGGCAGGGATGCATTCATGATGCTTAACAAAAGTCTAGCACTGAGCTACGGCCAATTCAACCATTAACAGGTTCAAACAAGCATGGCAAAAATGCATATGGCAAACAGATTTCAGACTTAGTGAAATTAACACTTGTGAAATTAACACTTGTCTGGAATCTCAGCTCAGGTAGCACACTTCGGAGCAACAAAACTATATGCTACAGGACCTGAACATGGCAAAGTAAAGCATGGCATGGAGCTACTCAAAGAGCTTAACAAAAGTCCCTTAGTGACCTTGAGCCATAAAGGATCAGAAAATATAATTGCAAGCATGTGAACATGGCAAAAACATAATCAGTTTTCAGACTTAGTGAAAACTGGCACATGCTGAAACAGATATCAAGTAGGCATGTTTACGAGATCGATGCACTCACTACAGAGGAAGTCATGATAATATAAGCATACACCCATAAAGAATACACAAAATGCAAGCTAGACATGACAAGAAAAATAACATAGCATGCACAGATCAACTACAACATCATCGGCAAAATCGCTAACAAGTAGACAATCTGCCCAGATTCACGAAGTAGCAAAAGTAGAGCTCGATTGACTCAATCTAGGGTGCTCCATAATTGCAAACAAAGACATGGATGGATAGAGCACTAAAAGATTAACAAAACATCCTTACTGATCATCCTCAAAAGAGGCACGAATCACTAGGAAACAACATGAACATATGACCATATGAGATAAACAGCTCAAGGACTTAGTGGAAATGCTAAGTCCCTGAAATCAGAATTACCAAGTGCCTCACTTTGCAAGCTTGTGCTAGTCACCAAACACATCACAAAAATACATGGGTTGCACCTCTAGAAAGATGACAAAACCCTTAACAAAACATATGTAGAGCTCATGGGCATATCATGCACACAATAATCATGGCAAAAATGACAAATATCTAAATGGAGTAGCAGATCTGGCAATTATCTCAAGTAGCCCTCTTC
Organism: Triticum aestivum; assembly: GCF_018294505.1. Taxonomy (NCBI): domain Eukaryota; kingdom Viridiplantae; phylum Streptophyta; class Magnoliopsida; order Poales; family Poaceae; genus Triticum; species Triticum aestivum. The sequence goes on from NC_057800.1 coordinate 587,491,453, forward strand.
TAACAGCATTTCTGGCATCAAGATGAACTCAAATTAAAATAATGCAATGGAATGAAATGATGTACTCTCTGAGATGAACATTTTGATATGCTATATGCCAAAAACGGAGTTACGGATGCGGAGATACGACACGATGAACAGGAGCATATGGATCTGGGATTTTTGGGACTTAGAAGAAAAAACAGCTCCCAGATCTAGGGTTTGCACGTGCCCCGAGGTTCGCCGGGGTCTTGCCGGCGTCGATGGTCATGCGGTGGACGGAGTAGAGGGAGGAAGAGGAGGCCGAGGGGAGGAGAGGCCGGGGCGGCGCCGGTGGTGGCGGGCGGTGCGGGACCGGAGCGGTGGCCGGGCGGGGGAGGCCACGACGATGGTGGCGCGGCCGGAGTGGCGGAGCCACGGTGGAGGCGGCGGAGCGCGGCGCCGGCTCGGGAGGAGAAGCGGATCGGGCGCGGGCGGCGGTCGACGGCAGTCTGGGCCGGGGAGGGCCTCTCGCGGGCTCGGGCGGGCCTCGGGCAGCGGCGGTGATGTGGGGCTCGCCCGGCCACGTGGCGAGCACGGGTTGGCGGCGGCGGAAGCGTTCGGCCCGGACGGACGTGTCCGGCTGGCGTGGAGACGATTTTTTTAGGGTTTTGGACGAGGGGGATCCGTATTTTTCGAGGAGGACCTATTTATAGGCATAGAGGGAGCTAGGAGAGTCCAAATGAGGTGCGGTTTTCGGCCACGCGATCATGATTGAACGCTCTAGATGATGGAGAAGGATTAGGTGGGTTTTGGGCCAAATTGGAGCGGTGTTGGGCTGCAACACACATGAGGCCTTTTCGGTCCCTCGATTAACCGTTGGAGTATCAAACAAAGTCCAAATGATACGAAACTTGACAGGCAGTCTACCGGTAGTAAACCAAGGCCGCTTGGCAAGTCTCGGTCCAATCCAGAAATGTTTAATCCCCACACACGAAATAAAGGTAGAAATGACCACCGGAGGAGAACGAAGCACCGGAATGCAAAACGGACAACGGGGAAAATGCTCGAATGCATGAGATGAACACGTATGCAAATGCAATGCACATGATGACATGATATGAGATGCATGACAACGACAACAACACACGGAGACAAAAACCCGAACCCGAGAAAAGAAAAATAACTTAACACCGGAAACGGTAAGAGTTGGAGTACAAATTGGGAAAGTCATATCCGGGGTGTTACAACACTCCACCACTACGAAAGGATCTCGTCCCGAGATCTAGGACTGAAAGAACGCCGGGTACTCAGAACGGAGGTGATCCTCGCGTTCCCAGGTAGCTTCACGGTCGGAATGGTGTGACCACTTGCCTTTGAGAAATTTGATTGACTTATTGCGAGTCTTGCGTTCAGTCTCTTCAAGAATAGCAACTGGGTGCTCACGATAAGATAGATCTTCTTGGAGCTCAATGTCCTCGAAGTTGACGGTGCGGTCAGGAGTCTTGAAGCGCTTTCGGAGCTGAGAGACATGGAACACATCATGAACATTTGCAAAGTTTGAAGGAAGCTCGAGTTAATAGGCGAGGTCGCCTCTCTTGCTGACAATCTTGAAAGGTCCCACGTATCTGGGGGCAAGCTTCCCTTTGATACCGAAGCGACGAGTACCTTTCATAGGAGAGACGCGGAGGTAAACATGATCTCCGATCTCGAAAGCCAAATCACGATGCTTACTATCATAGTAGCTCTTCTGACGGGATTGGGCTGCTTTGAGGTTATCTCGAATGACTTTGCACATTTCCTCTGCCTTTGTGATTAAGTCATTTCCGAGAAGCTGACGTTCACCGGTTTCAGACCAGTTGAGAGGGGTACGACACTTCCTGCCATACATGATTTCAAATGGGGCCTTGCCCAAACTTGCTTGAAAACTGTTGTTGTGGGAGAATTCAGCATAAGGAAGACAATCCTCCCACTTCATGCCGAAGGAAATCACACAAGCCCTGAGCATATCTTCAAGAATCTGGTTGACACGCTCGACTTGACCGCTAGTTTGAGGATGGAAAGCTGTGCTGAAGCGGATGTTGGTGCCCATGGCCTTCTGAAAAGAATCCCAAAACTTGAATGTAAAGATGCTACCACGGTCTGAAGAGATCACCTGAGGAATACCGTGCAGAGAGAAAATCCGAGAGGTATAGAGTTCCGCCAAATGAGCTGCAGTAATTGACTCTTTGACAGGAAGAAAGTGAGACACTTTAGTGAGTTTGTCGATGACAACGAATATAGCATCATTGCGACGCTTGGACTTTGGAAACCCAGTCATGAAGTCCATCTCAATGTGGTCAAACTTCCATTCTGGAATGGCACGAGGTTGGAGGAGACCAGCTGGCCTTTGGTGTTCTGCCTTCACTCTTCTGCATACATCACATTCATTCACGAATTGAGCAATCTCGCGCTTCATTCGAGTCCACCAATAAGCCTGCTTGAAGTCCTGATACATCTTCGTGCTCCCAGGGTGGATGGAGAGGAGAGAATTGTGAGCCTCGTTCATGATCACTTTACGAAGGTCACCTTTGGGTACAACAATACGATCCTCGAAGAAGAGAGTGTCCTTGTCATCAAGGCGGTAGCACTTGTACTTGGGTTGACTCTTGGCAATCCCAATCTTCACCTTTTTCACCATAGCATCAAGAAGCTAGGCTTGGCGAATCTGGTCTTCCAAGGTAGGAGATACTTGAAGGTTGACGAGGAAACCTTGAGGAACAGCTTGCAGATTAAGTTTGTGGAAAGCTTCACAAAGCTCGGGTTGATAAGGCTTGAGAATCAGACTGTTGCAATAAGCCTTTCTGCTCAATGCGTCAGCAATCACATTGGCCTTGCCTGGAGTATACTCGATACTCGGATTATACTCTTGAATCATTTCGACCCATCAAGTTTGCCTGAGGTTGAGATTAGGCTGAGTGAAGATGTACTTGAGACTCTTGTGATCAGTGAAAATGTCCACTTTTCTTCCCAATAAGAGATGTCTCCAAGTCAAAAGATCATGCACAACTCCCGCCAACTTGAGATCATGAGTGGGGTAGTTCTTCTCATTGGGCTTTAACTGGCGAGAGGTATAAGCAACAACTTTCTTCTCTTGCATCAATACTGCGCCAAGACCTTGGAGAGAGGCATCACAAAAAACCTCGTACGGCTTGGATTCATCAGGCGGAGTCAGAACTGGAGCAGTGATCAATTTCTCTTTCAAAGTGTTGAAAGCAATGTCACACTCCGGAGACCAAACGTACTTGATGTGCTTCTGGAGAAGATTTGAGAGAGGCTTCGCGATCTTAGAAAAGTTTTCAACGAATCTTCGGCAATAGCTTGCGAGACCGAGGAAGCTACGGAGTTGCTTCATGTTCTGAGGAGGTTCCCAATTCACAATTGCAGACACCTTCTCAGGATTCACGGCAATGCCCTTGGCAGAGATGATATGACCAAGATAAAGAACCTCATCGAGCCAAAATTCGCACTTGGAGAACTTGGCGTAGAACTTGTGTTCCCTGAGCTTATCAAGAACCAAACGCAAGTGCTTGGCATGATCTTCCTTGTTCTTCGAGAAAACCAGAATGTCGTCGAGATATACCAAAACGAAGTCATTGGTGTAGGCATTGAAGATGAAGTTCATCATGCGAGAGAACGTTGGAGGAGCGTTGATGAGGCCAAAAGACATGACAGTGTATTCATATGAACCATAGCTTGTCCTGAAAGCCGTCTTGGGAATATCTTGCTCACGGATACGAATCTGATGATAACCCATACGGAGATGAAGCTTGGAGAATACTTGGGCACCTTTGAGTTGTTCGAACAGCTCATTGATGTTGGGAAGTGGGTATTTGTTCTTGATGGTCTTCTTGTTCAATGGACGGTAATCAACACAAAGTCGGTCCATTCCATCCTTCTTCTTCACAAAAAGAACACCACAACCCCACGGAGAAGAACTAGGCCGGATGAGACCCACTCTCTGTTGAATATCGAGTTGCTTCTTCAGCTCCTTCAACTCTTCTGGTCCGAGCTTGTAAGGACGCTTGCACACAGGTTCCGTGCCAGGCTCAAGATCAATAACGAATTCAACTGGCCGGTGCGGAGGCATTCCTGGAAGCTCTTCTGGAAAGACGTCTTGATATTCGCAAACGACTGGAATTTGCGAGATAGCATCCAGTTCACCCTTCTCATTGAGAGAAAACAGACGGATGGTATCATCACGAGCGGCAAAGACAATTACATCCTCAGACGAATGAGTCAATTGAATCTGTCTGGCTGCACAATCAAGCTGAGTCTTGTTCTTAGAAAGCCAATCCATTCCGAGAATAAGATCAATATCCGAGTTGCCAAGAACCATTGGGGAAGAAAGAAACTTGTAGTCGCCCAAGGTGATAGTAACATCTGGCACCTCCAGACTTTCACTCAAACATTTGCCAGGAGAAACAATATCCATTTGTTTACCCAAATGAGACGAAACGAACCCATACTTGGTAAAAAAATGGCTTTGACATGAAACAATGCGATGCACCAGTGTCAAAAAGAACTTTTGCGGGAATATCATTAACAGGAAGGTTACCCATGATGACATCTGACGAATCCTCTGCCTGAGCTGCATTCATCAAGTTGACCTTGGCGTGCTTGGGGTTATGCTTGACCACAGCTGTACTTGTCGATCTGACAGGAGGAGGAGGAGGAAGACGCCTCTGATTGAGACACTTGTTGGCATAGTGACCCTTCTGTTGGCACTTGTTGCACGTGACCTCTGAAAGCGGACGGTGATATGGAGCACTCGATCTTGGAGCTTGAGACGAAGTCTTGTTCTGAAAGCCAGGGTTGGGTGGGTGGGAAGAACCACTGCCACCTTTGCTCTTCTGCTGATACGGCTGATGGAACAGAGGAGGAGGAAGCCAATACTTCTGCTGCTTGGCCACTTGAGTAAAGGAAGAAGGAGTAACATCTCTGACTCACTTCTTGGAAGCATCACACCTCAATTGAGCAGCCTCTTGCTTCAATGCCATGTTGTAGAACTGATCGTACCTCAAGGGCTCAAAGAGAACAAGAGCTAGCTGGATTTGTTCTCTGAGACCACCCCTGAACTAATATATCATGCTCTTCTCATCAGGGACGTCCTGCTTGGCAAAACGGGTGAGCTTCTGAAACAACTTGTTGTAGTCATAGACAGACAAAGAGCCTTGCTTCAGGTTGTGGAATTCCTCACACTTGCTTTCAACCACGCTCTGAGGGATATGATGAGCTCGGAAATCTTGACGAAATTCATCCCAAGTGATAACCCGTCCACCTCTGGAATCCTTGTACTACTGGAACCATTCTGCAGCTTGATCTTTGAGTTGGAAGGAAGCGAACTTGACAAAGTCCTCAGGCCTAATGTTACTGCACTCGAAATGCTTGCACAGATCCACAAGCCAATCGTCAGCATCGGTTGCCTCAACACAATTGTTGAAAGTCTTTGGTCCATTAGCAAGGAACTGGTTGAGTGTAGCAAAATGATTCTGATTGTTGCCTTGGTTCCCTTGGTTGCCTTGATTGCGCTCTTGAAGAATTTGCATGATCAACTGTGTGTTTGCATTGGTTGCGGCCATCACAGCTTGCCATGCCTCCGGAGGAGGTGGAGGTGGTGGCGGATCAGGATTCGGAGTCGTGCGCGTTGGAGGAGCCATCCTGGAGAGGTTGACATCCATTAGCACATTGATAGACAAATATTGAAGCTGAATCCAACGGAATGAAAATTGCAACATATAGTCTTCACATCCGAACAAAATGAACGAATGCATTCCTCTTGAAATGGTCACATATCCATTAATTGAGAAGCCACTTAGAATTAAGGTAGAGAAATAAATCAACAAGGTACGGATCAAGAACGAATACTCGGTAAGAAATCCCAATCTCAAACCAAATATCCGTGGAAGAAGAACTAGAGCTACTAGAATTCTCACCTATGAAACTCCCGAACCTTTCCGGTTATGCAATCAGGTGTTAGGGATACAGGGGAAGCATAATACCTCACCCAAATCTACCAAATCCTACATCCAGCTGTATCCATCCTTCAACACATAACCGAGAAAAACTTCGGAAACCATCTACCTCAACCTTCGAAAAGCATCCGTTATACAAGTTATGGCGATACTCCCGAACTCCCGCCCCAGTACTGGGTGGCGTCGAGGTTATCTCACCAACGAACTGCATAAAAGAGATTTTCGATGTCAGCGTACTAAACTCAGGTATTACAGAACTGCAATGATAAAATTATGACGACAACACCTCAGAGCTCAACTCCCCGGGACACTTCCACAAAACCCCTGACAGGAGGCACCAACACAATGTTCTCATCATAAAACCATCGGAACGATTCCAAGATACCCGCGTGATCCTAAATTTTTTTTTGTGAAATTTGAGAAGAGAAGAGTCAAAACTCTATGTCAGGATGCCTTACCAGAGCGATGAGGAGACTGGGAAGTAAAAAGAATTCCTAAACTCTTTGATATATAATTCCTAAATGACTCAAAACATTTTTCTAGACACAACTCGGCGGGTAAAACAATTAAGCAATGGGGATCCTAAGGTCGGGGAAGGCTCTGATACCAACTTGTAACACCCTCGATGCGACTATATCTCCCAGGTGTCGAGGCACGACTTAGAGGCATAATCGCATTGAAGGCATATGTCGCAAGTTAGGCAATCTTCACAACAACCCATGTAATATAGATAATAAAAAGGGGAGATAACATAGTTGGCTTACACTCGCCACGTCAATCAAGTACATAAATAACAATACATCATCCAAACACTCATGGTCCGACTACGGCGCCAAAATAAACGATAACCCAACATGCGACACGGTCCCGATCACCCCCAACTGGGCACCACTACTGATCATCAGGAAAGGAAACATAGTAAAGTTGAGAGTCCTCGTCGAACTCCCACTTGAGCTCAAGCGCGTCTCCTGGAGCGGAATCATCAGGCCCTGCATCTGGTGTAATAGTAATCTGTGAGCCACAGGGACTCAGCAATCTCGCACCCTCGAGATCAAGACTATTTAAGCTTATAGGTAAGGCAAGGTAAATATATGAGGAGCTGCAGCAAGCGACTAGCAAATATGGTGGCTATCCTGTTCGCAAAAGAGAGCGAGAAGAGGAGGCAAAGCGCGAGCAAGAAACTAGAGAACAACCTGCGCAAGCATTACTCCAACACCGTGTCCACTTCCCGGACTCCGCCGAGAAGAGGCCATCACGGCAACACACTCAGTTGATTCATTTTAATTAAATTAAGGTTCAAGTTATCTACAACCGGACATTAACAAATTCCCATCTGCCCATAACCGCGGGCACCGCTTTCGAAAGTTCAAATCCCTGCAGGGGAGTCCCAACTTAGCCCATGACAAGCTCTCACGGTCAACGAAGGAATAGACCTCCTCCCAAGACGTTCCGATCAGACTCGGTATCTCAGTTCTTCAAGACACTTCGACAGGTTAAAACAAGAGCAGCAACACCGCCCGAATGTGCCAACAAATCCCGATAGGAGCTGCACATATCTTGTTCTCAGGGCACACTCAGATAGGTCAAGATACGAGTAAAACCAACCCTCGAGTTTCCCCGAGGTGGCCCCGCAGGCTGCCTGGTTCGGACCAACACTCAGAGGAGCACTG
>NC_057800.1:587499352-587501632 GCF_018294505.1 Triticum aestivum
AAAAAGAGGCTAGGTGGGAAATGGTTAAACCAAGGTTGGGCATTGCTGGAAAAGCTTTAATCAAGGTGAACTATCAAGGGGTTCCCATTATAACCCAACCGCGTAAGGAACGCAAAATCCGGGAACATAACACTGATATGACGGAAACTAGGGCGGCAAGAGTGGAACAAAACACTAGGCGAGAGGTTGAGCCTTCCACCCTTTACCAATTAACATAACATGGCAATATAATGATATCCCAACAAGTAAATAAATGTTCCAACAAGGAACAACCTTCAATCTTCACCTGCAACTAGCAATGCTATAAGAGGGGCTGAGTAAAGCGGTAACATAGCCAATCAACGGTTTGCTAGGACATGGTGGGTTAGAGGTTTGACATGGCAATTTGGGAGGCTTGAAAGCAAGTGGTAGGCATCGTAGCATTGGCATAGCAAAAGAGCGAGCAATCTAGCAAAGCAAAGATAGTAGTTATTTCGAGGGTATGATCATCTTGCCTGCACAGTTGTCAGAGTTGACTGGATCCTCGAAAGCAAACCCAACGGGCTCCTCGTTAGAGAACTCGTCTCCCGGCTCTACCCAAACAAGACAAACAAGCAAACGGAACACAATCAATCGCGTGGAAGCTCAAACAATATGATGCAAAGATGGTATGCTATGCGGGATGCGATGCGGAATGCATATGCAAGATTTGACAAGGAATGAATGAACCTGGACTCAACTTGCGAATCCAAGTGTACCACTGGAAAGATGAGATGAAATCGCTTGAAAACGATATAAAGAACGCCGGAACCGGAGTTACGGTTTGGAAATGGCAAGCAATTCAAATATGACACTGGTCTGCGATTTACAGCAAGTAACCATCTAAATACAATGAGATGAACAAGTTACATCACCCAAACATGACAACAAAATACATGGCAGGGATGCATTCATGATGCTTAACAAAAGTCTAGCACTGAGCTACGGCCAATTCATCCATTAACAGGTTCAAACAAGCATGGCAAAAATGCATATGGCAAACAGATTTCAGACTTAGTGAAATTAACACTTCTCTGGAATCTCAGCTCAGGTAGCACACTTCGGAGCAACAAAACTATATGCTACAGGACCTGAACATGGCAAAGTAAAGCATGGCATGGAGCTACTCAAAGAGCTTAACAAAAGTCCCTTAGTGACCTTGAGCCATAAAGGATCAGAAAATACAATTACAAGCATGTGAACATGGCAAAAACATAATCAGTTTTCAGACTTAGTGAAAACTGGCACATGCTGAAACAGATATCAAGTAGGCATGTTTACGAGCTCGATGCACTCACTACATAGCAAGTCATGATAATCTAAGCATACACCCATCAAGAATATACAAAATGCAAGCTAGACATGACAAGAACAATAACATAGCATGCACGGATCAACTACAACATCATCGGCAAAATCGCTAAGAAGTAGACAATCTGCCCAGATTCACGAAGTAGCAAAAGTAGAGCTCGATTGACTCAATCTAGGTTGCTCCATAATTGCAAACAAAGACATGGATGGATAGAGCACTAAAAGATTAACAAAACATCCTCAAAAGAGGCACGGATCACTAGGAAACAACATGAACATATGACCATATGAGATAAACAGCTCAAGGACTTAGTGGAAATGCTAAGTCCCTGAAATCAGAATTACCAAGTGCCTCACTTTGCAAGCTTGTGCTAGTCACCAAACACATCCCAAAAATACATGGGTTGCACCTCTAGAAAGATGACAAAACCCTTAACAAAACATATGTAGAGCTCATGGGCATATCATGCACACAATAATCATGGCAAAAATGACAAATATCTAAATGGAGTAGCAGATCTGGCAATTATCTCAAGTAGCCCTCTTCTAACAGCATTTCGGGCATCAAGATGAACTCAAATTAAAATGATGCAATGGAATGAAATGATGTAGTCTCTGAGATGAACATTTTGATATGCTATATGCCAAAAACGGAGTAACGGATGCGGGGATACGACACGATGAACAGGAGCATATGGATCTAGTATTTTTGTGACTTAGAAGAAAAAACACCTCCCAGATCTAGGGTTTGCACGTGCCCCGAGGTTCGCTGGGGTCTTGCCGGCGTCGATGGCCGTGCGGCGGCCGGAGTAGAGGGAGGAAGAGGAGGCCGAGGGGAGGAGAGGCCGGGGCGGCGCCGGTGGTGGCGGGCGGCGCGGGACCGGAGCGGTGGCCGGGCGGGGGCGGCCACGGCGATGGTGGCGGCGGCCGGAGTGGCGGAGCCGCGGCGGA
>NC_057800.1:587502125-587522187 GCF_018294505.1 Triticum aestivum
CGGCTCGGGAGGAGAAGCGGACCGGGCGCGGGCGGTGGTCGCCGGCAGTCTGGGCCAGGGAGGGCCTCCCGCGGGCTCGGGCGGGCCTCGGGCGGCGGCGGTGATGTGGGGCTCTCCCGGCCACGTGGCGAGCACGGGTTGGCAGCGGCAGAAGCGTCCGGCCCGGACGGACGTGTCCGACCGGCGCGGAGACGATCTTTTTAGGGTTTTGGACGAGGGGGATCCGGATTTTTCGAGGAGGACCTATTTATAGGCATAGAGGGAGCTAGGAGAGTCCAAATGAGGTGCGGTTTTCGGCCACGCGATCGTGATCGAACGCTCTAGATGATGGAGAAGGATTAGGTGGGTTTTGGGCCAAATTGGAGGGGTGTTGGGTTGCAACACACACGAGGCCTTTTCGGTCCCTCGGTTAACCGTTGGAGTATCAAACGAAGTCCAAATGATACGAAACTTGACAGGCGGTCTACCGGTAGTAAACCAAGGCCGCTTGGCAAGTCTCGGTCAAATCCGGAAATGTTTAATCCCCACACATGAAAGAAAGGTATAAATGACCACCGGAGGAGAACGAAGCGCTGGAATGCAAAACGGACAACGGGGAAAATGCTCGAATGCATGAGATGAACACGTATGCAAATGCAATGCACATGATGACATGATATGAGATGCATGACAACGACAACAACACACGGAGACAAAAACCCGAACCCGAGAAAAGAAAATAACTTAACGCCGGAAACGGCAAGAGTTGGAGTACAAATTGGGAAAGTCATATCCGGGGTGTTACACTAAGCTTGGGGATGCCCCAGAGGGCATCCCCTCTTTCGTCTTCGTTCATCGGTAACTTTACTTGGAGCTATATTTTTATTCACCACATGATATGTGTTTTGCTTGGAGCATCATTTTATTTTCTTTTGTTTTGCTTGCTGTTTGAATAAAATACCAAGATCTGAAATTATTAAATGTTAGAGAGTCTTCATATAGTTACACAATTATTCGACTACTCATTGATCTTCACTTATATCTTTCAGATTAGTTTGTCATTTGCTCTAGTGCTTCACTTATATCTTTCTAGAGCACGGTGGTGGTTTTATTTTATAGAAATATATGAACTCTCATGCCTCACTTATATTATTTTGAGAGTCTTCTAGAATAGCTTGGTAATTTTCTTTGGTTATGAAACTAGTCCTAATATGATGGGCATCCAAGACGGATATAATAAAAACTTTCATATAAAGTGCATTGAATACTATGAGAAGTTTGGTACTTGATGATTGTTTTGAGATATAAAGATGGTGATATTAGAGTCATGCTAGTTGAGTAGTTGTGAATTTGAGGAATACTTGTGTTGAAGTTTTTGATTCCCGTAGCATGCACGTATGGTGAACCGTTATGTGATGAAGTCGGAGCGTGATTTATTTATTGATTTTCTTCCTTATGAGTGGCGGTCGAGGATGAGCGATGGTCTTTTCCTACCAATCTATCCCCCTAGGAGCATGCGTGTAGTACTTTGTTTCAATAACTAATAGATTTTTGCAATAAGTATGTAAGTTCTTTATGCCTAATGTTGAGTCCATGGATTATACGCACTCTCACCCTTCCACCATTGCTAGCCTCTCTAGTACCGCGCAACAATCGCCGGTACCATAAACCCACCATATACCTTCCTCAAAACAGCCACCATACCTGCCTATTATGGCATTTCCATAGCCATTCCGAGATATATTGCCATGCAACTTTCCACCGTTCCGTTTATTATGACACACTCCATCATTGTCATATTGCTTTGCATGATCATTTAGTTGACATCGTATTTGTGGCAAATCCACCATTCATAATTCTTTCATACATGTCACTCTTGATTCATTGCACATCCCGGTACACAGCCGGAGGCATTCATATAGAGTCATATCTTGTTCTAAGTATCGAGTTGTAATTCTTGAGTTGTAAGTAAATAAAAGTGTGATTATCATCATTATTAGAGCATTGTCCCAGTGAGGAAAGGATGATGGAGAGTATGATTCCCCCACAAGTCAGGATGAGACTCCGGACGAAAAAAAGAAAAAGAGGCCATAAAAAGAGAAAAGGCCCAAATAAAAAAAGAAAAAACAAAAAAAATGAGAAAATGAGAGAAGGGGCAATGCTACTATCCTTTTACAACACTTGTGCTTCAAAGTAGCACCATGATCCTCATGATAGAGAGTCTCCTATGTTGTCACTTTCATATACTAGTGGGATTTTTTCATTATAGAACTTGGCTTGTATATTCGAATGATGGGCTTCCTCAAAATGCCCTAGGTCTTCGTAAGCAAGCGAGTTGGATGCACACCCACTTAGTTTCTTTTTGCGCTTTCATACACTTATAGCTCTAGTGCATCCGTTGCATGGCAATCCCTACTCACTCACATTGATATCTATTGATGGGCATCTTCATAGCCCATTGATACACCTAGTTGATGTGAGACTATCTTCTCCTTTTTGTCTTCTCCACAACCACCATTCTATTCCACCTATAGTGCTATGTCCATGGCTCACGCTCATGTATTGCGTGAAGATTGAAATTTTTTGAGAACAGCATAAGTATGAAACATTTGCTTGGCTTGTCATCGGGGTTGTGCATGATTTAAATATTTTGTGTGATGATGATACAGCATAGCCAGACTATATGATTTTGTAGGGATAGCTTTCTTTGGCCATGTTATTTTGAGAAGACATGATTACTTTGTTAGTTTGCTTGAAGTATTATTTTTATGTCAATATTAAAATTTTGTCTTGAATCCTATGGATCTGAATATTCTTGCCACAATAAAGAGAACTACACGGATAGATATGTTAGGTAGCATTCCACATCCAAAATTCTGTTTTTATCATTTACCTACTCGAGGACGAGCAGGAATTAAGCTTGGGGATGCTGATACGTCTCCAACATATCTATAATTTTTGATTGTTCCATGCTATTATATTATGAACCTTGGATGTTTTATATGCATTTATATGCTATTTTATATGATTTTTGGGACTAACCTATTAACCTAGAACCTAGTGCCAGTTTCTATTTTCCCCTTGTTTTAGAGTATTGCACAAAAGGAAAATCAAGCGGAGTCCAATGACCTGAAACTTCACGGAACTTATTTTTGGAATGGAAGCAATCTAGGAGACTTGGAGTAGACGTCAGGGAAGCTTTGAGGGAGGCACGAGGCAGGGAGGCGCGCCCTACCCCCTGTGCGCGCCCCCACCCTCGTGGCTCCCCTGACCGACTTCTTTCGCTTATATATATCAATATACCCTAGAAACATCGGAGAGCACAATAGATCGGGAGTTCCACCGCCAGAAGCCTCTGTAGCCACCGAAAACCAATCTAGACCCGTTCCGGCACCCTACAGGAGGGGGGAATCCCTCTCCGGTGGCCATCTTCATCATCCCGGTGCTCTCCATGACGAGGAGGGAGTAGTTCACCCTCGGGGCTGAGGGTATGTACCGGTAGCTATGTGTTTGATCTCTCTCTCTCTCTCTCTCTCTCTCTCGTGTTCTTGAGGAGGTACGATCTTGATGTATCGCGAGCTTTGCTATTATAGTTGGATCTTATGATGTTTCTCCCCCTCTAATCTCTTGTAATGGATTGAGTTTTCCCTTTGAAGTTATCTTATCGGACTGAGTCTTTAAGGATTTGAGAACACTTGATGTATGTCTTGCATGTGCTTATCTGTGGTGACAATGGGATATCACGTGTTCCACTTGATGTATGTTTGGGTGATCAACTTGCGAGACCTCATGAACTTATGCATAGGGGTTGGCACACGTTTTCGTCTTGACTCTCTGGTAGAAACTTTGGGGCACTCTTTGAAGTTCATTGTGTTGGTTGAATAGATGAATCTGAGATTGTGTGATGCATATCGTATAATCATGCCCATGGATACTTGAGGTGATATTGGAGTATCTAGGTGACATTAGGGTTTTGGTTGATTTGTGTCTTAAGGTGTTATTCTAGTACGAACACTATGATAGATTGAACGGAAAGAATAGGTTCGTGTTATTTTACTACAGACTCTTGAATAGATCAATCAGAAAGGATAACTTTGAGGTGGTTTCGTACCCTACCATAATCTCTTCATTTGTTCTCCGCTATTAGTGACTTTGGAGTGACTCTTTGTTGCATGTTTAGGGATAGTTATATGATCCAATTATGTTATTATTGTTGAGATAACTTGCACTAGTGAAAGTATGAACCCTAGGCCTTGTTTCAACACATTGCAATACCGTTTGTGCTCACTTTTATCATTAGTTACCTTGCTGATTTTGTATTTTCAGATTACAAAAACCTATATCTACCATCCATATTGCACTTGTATCACCATCTCTTCGCCGAACTAGTGCACCTATACAATTTACCATTGTATTGGGTGTGTTGGGGACACAAGAGACTCTTTGTTATTTGGTTGCAGGGTTGCTTGAGAGAGACCATCTTCATCCTACGCCTCCCACAGATTGATAAACCTTAGGTCATCCACTTGAGGGAAATTTGCTATTGTCCTACAAACCTCTGCACTTGGAGGCCCAACAATGTCTACAAGAAGAAGGTTGTGTAGTAGACATCACGCATGGAGGTGTCAGCGCGGTGAACCAGGCAATCAGACTATGCAGTTTTATTGCTCTCACTTAGCCATAGGAGTTTGACAATGGGTCCACAAAGTAGCACCTGGTGTGTACGCGGCTACCCCCATGCGGATGCGTTGCATATGTGACCGGAGAACGGTCCTTCATGTAATATGAAAAAAAATCGCTAAAGATTTTGATAAGTGGGCGAGTGGCTGACAAGCTCTCGCCGCATCATGACAGTCAGTTTTCGGCTTTCTCTACTGAGGTGCTTAACCAGACGAACCGGAAACACAATCACAGTAGTTCTCCCTTTACTACCCTAGCCGATTAGACGGAACGTAAGGTAGCAAACACAGGAGCCGGGCAACCCAACTATTGGCCAAAGACATGATTCGGAGCCGATGCATATAGTGCCAAGTTCGGGACGCCGAATTGTACTATGAAACTGTTCGGACTTTTTGTTTGGAAACATATGTGTTGCCATATAGAGCCCCTGACAATTTGTGCTGAGGTGTGTGCGTGAGACAATTAAAAAGACGGAATAAAGTCTATAAGTAAAGACGACACCGAAGAAGAATTTGGTTTACTGGAACCTGGTTGATACGTCAAAACATAATCTTACAGAGGGAACCATAATCACCAAGGTCATTTTACATGTCGGGGGTCTAAGGCTAAGAAAAAAGCTTTATACAGGTTCTTGAGTGAAGTTGTGGTCTACAAAGTCCTTTGCACCTTCCTACCGCACGTCTGCGCTGCTTTTGCCTGAGTAAGAAAAGATTCCTTGAGAGGAATAGTTTTCAACTATTTGTACGGAACCGGGCTCGGAGAGAGTCCTTATGAATCCGTAGGATGAGCAGGTTTTAATGCACCTGTGGGAAAAGATAAAAAATAATTAAAGAAAAGGGGAAGGCCGTATAGGGCCAAGCCGTACTATATGCCTGATCGTATTGTGCCTCCGCTGATGCCCAAGGTACTTTGAGTGTGTAATTATGCACGCGCGGTACGGCTTTCGCGGATATACATGGCAATCGACGGAGGCAAAGCTGCTA
The DNA here is from genome assembly GCF_018294505.1 of Triticum aestivum. Classification (NCBI taxonomy): domain Eukaryota; kingdom Viridiplantae; phylum Streptophyta; class Magnoliopsida; order Poales; family Poaceae; genus Triticum; species Triticum aestivum. The sequence goes on from NC_057800.1 coordinate 587,507,768, forward strand.
ATCTAGCTCTGGAATTGCCAAGCTGTTAGTATGTGGAATTGGCCAGCCTTGTGTAATGGAGTCCGGCGGCTTAATAGCCGATGAGGTGTGCGGCTTGATAGGGCCGCTTTGCACTTCGACTGTAATGGCCGCGGTATGCTCCTCAGTACGGAGGGAGCGTTCCGTGTTTCTGTTGATTGTAATGACGCCACGTGGACCGGGCATCTTAAGCTTTAGATAGGCATAGTGCGGGACCGCGTTGAAGTGGGCGAAAGCAGTTCGTCCGACCAGTGCGTGATAGCCGCTGCGGAACGGGACGATGTCGAAGGTCAAGTCTTCGGTTTGAAAGTTGTCTGGCGAACCGAAGACGACTTCCAGCGTGATTGAGCCCGTGCAGCGGGCCTCTACGGGGTTGCTCCTTTAAAGGTAGTTTTAGTGGGTTTGATTCTTGACAGATCGATGCCCATTTTGTGGGTAGTGTCTTGATAATGTAGATTGAGACTGCTGCAGCCGTCCATGAGGACTCGCGTGAGATGGAATCCATCGATGATTGCGAGGACCAGAGCTGCCGAACCTCCATGACGGATACTGGTTGGGTGGTCCTTTCGATTGAAGGTGATCGGGCAAGCCGACCATGGGTTGAATTTTGGGGCAACCGGATCTATTGCGTAGACGTCCCGTAATGCGCGCTTACGCTCCCTCTTAGGGATATGTGTGACATATATCATATTCACTGTTTTTACCTCGGGGGGAAATTGCTTCTGTCCCCCAGTGTTCGGTTGATGAGGCTCTTGCTCATCATCATTGTTAGGCGACCCTTTCCCCTTGTGTTCGGCGTTGAGTTTGCCGGCCTGTTTGAAGACCCAACAATTTCTGTTGGTGTGATTGGCGGTCTTATCGGGGGTGCCATGAATCTGGCAAGGCCGATCAAGTATTCGGTCTAAACTGGATGGGCCATCTCTATTTGCCTTGAATGGCTTCTTTCGTTGACCGGGTTTGGAGCCACTGAATCTGGCGTTAACCGCCGTGTCTTGTGTTCCTTCGTTATTGTTTCGACGCTTATGCTTGTTGTGTCATGGCTTGCCATTGCTGTCTTTGGGTTCGGAGGTACCAGGGTCGCTGGTGCTATTGCTTCTACGAGCAAGCCAGCTATCCTCTCCCGTGCAAAAGCGGGTCATAAGTGCGGTAAGGGCTGCCATGGACTTCAGCTTTTCTTGGCCGAGGTGTCGGGCAAGCCACTCGTCTCGGACGCTGTATTTGAAGGCTGCGAGGGCTTCGGCATCCGGACAATCCACAATCTGGTTCTTTTTATTAAGAACCTGGTCCAGAGCTGCCGGGCTGATTCTTCGAGTTGCTGGATTATGTGACTAAGATCATCGATGTTTGGGGGCCGAACATAGGTACCTTGGAAGTTGTCTCTGAATGCGTCCTCCAAGTCTTCCCAGCTACCGATAGAGTTTTCTGGTAGGCTGTTCAGCTAGTGCCGTGCTGGCCACTCGAGTTTTAGGGGGAGGTACTTGATGGCATGTAGATCATCACCGCATGCCATGTGAATGTGGAGAAGAAAATCTTCAATCCGTACTGCAGGATATGTTGTGCCATCGTATGATTCGATGTTGACGGGTTTAAACCTTCTGGGAACTGGTGCTCCATTACCTCATCGGTGAAGCATAGGGGGTGTTCAGCGCCTCTGTATTGGGCGATGTCACGGCGTAGTTTGGATGAAGTCCGTATGCGGATTTCGGCCCTGGTGGGGTTGTGTTTGTCACGCCAGGCCTGATGGCCTTCTTCTCGTGCTTGGGCATACCCCCTTGATCCGTAGATTGACCTGGTCTGTCCGGCTCTATTGTCCAGGTCCAGACGTAGGTCATAAGTGTATCCCCGAGCTGTTGTTTCTCTACTTTTATGATGAGGTGGTGCGGGCTGGTGTTCGACTTGAGTTGTCGTTCTGTCCCGGCCATGTGGTGGTCGGTCAGGTCCGTCCGCCGCATTACACGCGCGTGGTATGGGTTCCAGCGCCTCATCGTCGAATTGGGGTAGCAGTTTACACTTCGGGTAACTCTTTGTTGGGCGTTCGAGGCCGTATTATTCGGCTGCTGATGACCCACAAGTATAGGGTATCTATCGTAGTCCTTTCGATAAGTAAGAGTGTCGAACCCAACGAGGAGTAGAAGGAAATGATAAGCGGTTTCCAGCAAGGTATTCTCTGCAAGTACTGAAATAAGTGGTAACAGATAGTTTTGTGATAGGATAATTTGTAACGAGCAACAAGTAACAAAAGTAAATAAAGTGCAGCAAGGTGGCCCAATCCTTTTTGTAGCAAAGGACAAGCCTGGACAAACTCTTATATAGAGAAAAGCGCTCCCGAGGACACATGGGAATATCGTCAAACTAGTTTTCATCACGTTCATATGATTCGCGTTCGATACTTTGATAATTTTGTATGTGGGTGGACCGGTGCTTGGGTACTGTCCTTACTTGGACAAGCATCCCACTTATGATTAACCTCTATTGCAAGCATCCGCAACTACAACAAAAGTATTAAGGTAAACCTAACCATAGCATGAAACATATGGATCCAAATCAGCCCCTTACAAAGCAACGCATAAACTAGGGTTTAAGCTTCTGTCACTCTAGCAACCCATCATCTACTTATTACTTCCCAATGCCTTCCTCTAGGCCCAAATAATGGTGAAGTGCCATGTAGTCGACATTCACATAACACCACTAGAGGAGAGACAACATACATCTCATCAAAATGTCGAACGAATACCAAATTCACATGACTACTAATAGCAAGACTTCTCCCAGGTCCTCAGGAACAAACGTAACTACTCACAAAGCATAAACATGTTCATAATCAGAGGGGTATTAATATGCATATAGGATCTGAACATATGATCTTCCACCAAATAAACCAACTAGCATCAACTACAAGGAGTAATTAACACTACTAGCAACCTACTAGCACGAATCCCGGACTTGGAGACAAGAATTGGATACAAGAGATGAACTAGGGTTTTGAGAGGAGATGGTGCTGATGAAGATGTTGATGGAGATTGCCCTCTCCCGATGAGAGGAGCGTTGATGATGACGATGGCGATGATTTCCCCCTCCGGGAGGGAAGTTTCCCCGGCAGAACAGCTCTACCAGGGCCCTAGATTGGTTCCGCCAAGGTTCCACCTCGTGGCGGCGGAGTTTCGTCCGAGAAGATGGCCCCTTATTTTTTTCCATCGTAAGACTTCATGTAGCAGAAGATGGCCACTGGAGAGCCACCGGGGGGCCCACGAGGTAGGGGGGCGCGCCCAGGGGGGTAGGGCGCGCCCCCCACCCTCGTGGGCAGGGTGTGGCCCCCCTGGTGAATCTCTTCTGCTGAGTATTTTTTATATATTCTGAAAACATCTTCCGTGAAGTTTCAGGACTTCTGGAGCTGTGCAGAATAGGTCTCTAATATTTGCTCCTTTTCCAGCCCAGAATCCCAGCTGCCGGCATTCTCCCTCTTTATGTAAACCTTGTAAAATAAGAGAGAATAGGCATAAGTATTGTGACATAATGTGTAATAACATCCCATAATGCAATAAATATCGATATAAAAGCATGATGCAAAATGGACGTATCAACTCCCCCAAGCTTAGACCTTGCTTGTCCTCAAGCGAAAAGCCGAAATCGAAAAATATGTCCACATGTTTAGAGATAGAGGTGTCCATAAAAATAAAATACGGACATGAGGGCATCATGATCATTCTTAGAACAACAACTTACATAATTCTTGTCATATGATTTCTTATGCTAGAGTAATAATTCAATCACAATTTCAAGTATGAATCGTAAACTTCATTGAAAACTAACAAACTATAATCTCAGTCATTGGAGCAATTGCAATTTATCATAACATAGGAAAGAGTCAATATATAAGAGCTTTTCAGCAAGTCCACATACTCAACTATCATATAGTCTTTCACAATTGCTCACACTCACACAATACTTATGGGTATGGAGTTTTAATCGGACACAGAGAAAGATAGAGGCTTATAGTTTTGCCTCCCAACGTTTTACCTCAAGGGTAATGTCAACAATAATAGTTCATGAAAACTCACATCCAATTAGCCATATATACCAGGATCTTTCCAACATACTGTGCTTGCCAAAGGATAAAATGTAAAAAGGATGGGTGAAGATCACCATGACTCATATGCAATGTATGAGGTAAAAGTAAAAGATAGGCCCTTCGCAGAGGGAAGCAGAGGTTGTCATGCGCTTTTATAGTTGGATGCACAAAATCTTAATGCGAAAGAACGTCACTTTATATTGCCACTTGTGATATGGACCTTTATTATGCAGTCTGTCGCTTTTATTTCTTCCATATCACACGATCGTATAAAGCGTATTTCTCCCACACTAATAAGTCATACATATTTAGAGAGCAATTTTTATTGCTTGCACTGATGACAACTTACTTGGAGGATCTTACTCAATCCATAGGTAGATATGGTGGACTCTCATGGCAAAACTGGTTTAAGGATACTTGGAAGCACAAGTAGTATCTCTACTTGGTGCGATGAATTTGGCTAGCATGAGGGATAAAGGCAAGATCAACCATGTTGGATGATCCATGACAATATAGTTTATCTCAGATGTAAGAAAACACAACCCATTACGTTGTCTTCCTTGTCCAACGTCAACTCTTTAGCATGTCATATTTTAATGAGTGCTCACAATCATACAAGATGTCCAAGATAGTATATTTATATGTGAAGACCTCTCTTTCTTTATTACTTCCTATTAATTGCAATGATGACCAAAACTATGTTTGTCAACCCTCAACAACTTTTATTCATCATACTTTCTCTATGTGAGCTCACGACTCTCCATAAGATTCACATGATCTCTTTGTTTCCTTTTATTTCTTTCTCTTTTCTTTCTCTTAGGATCATGGCAAAATAATCAAGCCCTTGACTCAACACTAATCTTTATTATATAGCTCACGGACTCGATTACATAGAAGGATCATAAAGCAAAACTCAAAACTAGATCATGCCATAAACTTTATTCTACTAGATCAAGATATTACCAAAAGGATTGAACTAAGGAAAACGGTAAAGGTAAAAGTGATGGTGATACGATACCGGGGCACTCCCTCAAGCTTGGAAATTGCCAAGGGTAGTGCCCATACCAGATACTCAATTCTTCTTTGTTGGTGGAGAAGGTGATGGTTTTGTTGATGGCGTAGGCTTGTCGTCCTTCTTCCAAGGCATGGGCTCACCATCATAGAAGGATGATCGAGTCTCCTGAAACCTCAAATCTGTAGCCAAACTCATCCTCTTGAATCTATATTCATACTCACAGTTTTGATTTTGCAGGTCGTAGATCTCGGCTTGGAGGTGCTCATTTTTCTCATGAAGCTTGAAGATGGCCTCCCCAATGTCCTTGACATCCAGCTTGTGGTTGTTGGTGAACTCCATGATCATAATGTGATTGGAATCGAGTCCACGCTCCACCATCTCCTGACATTTGAAAACTTCTTGCTCCAATGCCTCGAGCCTTGCCTCCGTGCTTCCAGTCTTCCTTGGTCCCTCAGTATCACGGATGTGCAACAACCCCTCACGCATCTCAATGGTTTGAGGGTGTTGCAACACTTCTGCAAGGTAGGGGTTTATGACCTTCTCGAAGAACTAGTCCTTGGGGCGCTTGAAGACGACATGATGACCTAGATCTGTCAAAAAAAACAGCTCGAAACAAAAACAGGAGATTTTTGCGTGATACGGGAGTCAAAACCTCCGGGAGATTATATAATGAATTTTTACCGACCAAAATACGTGTCATGTACAAAAACGGAGTCCAGAAAACGCACGAGGTGCCCACGAGGTAGGGGGGCGCGCCCTCCACCCTCGTGGAGCCCTCGTGTCCTTCCCGGACTGCTTCTTATTTTTTTATTTTTCTAAATATTCCAAAACGGAGAAATATTGCCTTAAAAACTGTTTTGGAGTCGGTTTACTTACCGTACGACATACCTATTCCTTTTCGGAGTCTGGAGTATTCCGGAAAGTGTCCCTTATGTATTCCTCCGAGGTTACGGTTTCAATAACATTGGTCTCAACATTTATGGGATTACCTGAGATATAATGTTTGATTCTTTGACCGTTCACCACCATCGGATTTATGCCTTCGAAGTTGTTGATTTTTATGGCACCAGAACGATAGACCTCCTCGATAACGTAAGGACCTTCCCATTTAGAGAGAAGTTTTCCTGCAAAAAATCTTAAACGAGAGTTGTATATCAATACATAATCACCTACATTAAACTCACGCTTTTGTATTCTTTTGTCATGCCATCTTTTAACTTTTTCTTTAAACAACTTGGCATTTTCATAGGCTTGGGTTCTCCATTCCTCAAGTGAGCTAATATCAAATAACCTCTTCTCATCGGCAAGTTTGAAATCATAATTGAGTTCTTTAATAGCCCAATATGCCTTGTGTTCTAGTCCGAGAGGTAAGTGACATGCTTTTCCATAAACCATTTTATGCGGAGACATAACCATAGGATTTTTATATGCAGTTCTATAGGCCCATAATGCATCATCAAGTTTCTTGGACCAATTTTTTCTAGATCTATTAACAGTCTTTTGCAAAATTAATTTGAGCTCTCTGTTACTCAATTCTACTTGACCACTAGACTGTGGGTGATAAGGAGATGCAATTCTATGATTAATATCATATTTAGCAAGCATTTTACAGAAAGCACCATGAATAAAATGTGAACCACCATCAGACATTAAATATCTAGGGACTCCAAATCTTGGAAAAATAACTTCTTTAAGCATTTTAATAGAAGTGTTATGATCAGCACTACTAGTTGGAATAGCTTCTACCCACTTAGTAACGTAATCAACAACAACTAAAATATATGTATATCCATTAGAGGAAGGAAAAGGTCCCATATAGTCAAAGCCCCAAACATCAAATGGTTCAATAACGAGTGAATAGTTCATAGGAATTTCTTGACGTCTACTAATATTACCAATTCTTTAACATTCATCACAAGGTAAGACAAACTTACGTGCATCCTTGAAGAGATTAGGCCAATAAAAACCAGATTGCAATACCTTATGTGTAGTTCTATCTCCAGCTTGGTGTCCTCCATAAGATTCGGAGTGACACTTGCGTAGGATCTGTTCCTGTCCATGCTCAGGTACACAACGTCTAATAACACCATCTACTCCTTCTTTATAAAGATGTGGGTCATCCCAAAAGTAATGCCTCAAATCATAGAAGAACTTTTTCTTTTGCTGGTATGTGAAACTAGGTGGTATAAACTTAGCAACAATGTAATTAGCATAATCAGCATACAATGGAGCAGTATGAGAAGCATTTATGACATTTAGTTGCTCATCAGGAAAGCCATCATCAATAGGAAGTGGGTCATCAAGCACATTTTCTGACCTAGACAAGTTGTCTGCAACGGGGTTCTTAGCTCCCTTTCTATCAACAATATGTAAGTCAAATTCTTTTAGCAAGAGAACCCGTCTAATAAGTCTAGGTTTAGCATCTTTATTTTCCATAAGATATTTAATAGCAGCATGATCAGTGTGAATAGTTACTTCAGAATCAACAAAATAAGGTCTGAATTTATCACAAGCAAATACAACTGCTAAAAATTCTTTTTCAGTAATAGCATAATTTCTTTGAGCATTGTCTAGGGTTTTACTAGCATATTGAATAACATTTAATTTCTTATCAATTCTTTGCCCTAGAACAGCACCTACAACATAATCACTAGCATCACACATAATTTCAAAGGGGAAATTCCAATCAGGTGGCTGAACAATAGGTGCAAAGATTAATGCTTTCTTAAGTATTTCAAGCACTTCTACACAATCATCATCAAAGACAAATGGTATATCTTTTTGTAATAAATTAGTTAGAGGCCGGGAAATTTTTGAGAAGTCCTTAATGAACCTCCTATAAAATCCGGCATGACCAAGGAAACTTCTTATACCTTTGATGTCCTTGGGACATGGCATCTTCTCATTAGCATCAACCTTGGCTTTGTCAACCTCAATACCTCTTTTAGAAACTTTGTGCCCCAACACAATACCTTCATTAACCATAAAGTGGCACTTTTCCCAATTCAAGACAAGATTAGTTTCTTCACATCTCTGCAAAACTCGATCAAGGTTGCTCAAGAAATCATCAAAAGAAGATCCATAAACGGAGAAATCATCCATGAAAACCTCACAAATCTTTTCACAAAAGTCAAAGAATATAGCCATCATGCATCTTTGAAAGGTAGCAGGTGCATTACATAAACCAAAAGGCATACGTCTATAAGCAAAAGTACCAAAAGGGCAAGTAAAAGTAGTCTTTGATTGATCTTTGACTGACACAAGTATTTGAGAGAAACCAGAATAACCATCTAGAAAGCAAAAATGTGTATGTTTGGATAATCTTTCTAGCATTTGATCGATAAAAGGTAAATGGTAATGATCCTTTTTAGTAGCCTTATTTAATTTGCGGAAATCAATTACCATCCTATAACCTATAATAATTCTTTGAGGAATCAATTCATCTTTATCATTAGGAATGACAGTAATACCTCCCTTCTTAGGGACACAATGGATAGGACTTACCCACTGACTATCAGCAACGGGATAGATTATACCTGCCTCAAGGAGCTTTAGTATTTCCTTTGTTACCACTTCTTTCATTTTAGGATCCAGCCGTCGTTGATGATCATGAACTGGTTTAGCATCTTCTTCCAAATTTATTTTATGTTGACATAGAGTGGGACTTATGATCTTAAGATCATCAAGAGTATACCCAATAGCAGCACGGTGCTTCTTCAGAGTTTTCAATAATCTCTCTTCCTCATGCTCTGAAAGGTTAGCACTAATAATAACAGGATATATCCTTTTCTCATCAAGATAAGCATATTTAAGAGTACCAGGCAATGATTTAAGCTCAAACACGGGATCACCCTTGGGTGGAGGAGGATCCCCTAGGATTTCAATAGGCAAATTGTGTTTCACAATAGGTTCCTGTTTAAAGAATACTTCATCTATTTCCCTTCTTTCATTCATAAACATATCATATTCATGGTCTAGCCAATATTGTTCTAAAGGATCACTAGGAGGTACGACAATAGAAGCAAGACCAATAATGTCATCCTTAATAGGTAATTCTTCTTCACGGTGTTGTCTACTAAATTTAGAGAAATTAAATTCATGAGACATATCATCTAAACCGATAGTAACAACATCCCTCTTGCAATCTATTGTAGCATTAACAGTGTTTAAGAAGGGTCTACCAAATATAATGGGACAAAAGCTATCTTGTGGGGAACCAAGAACAAGAAAATCAGCAGGATATTTAGTTTTCCCACACAAGACTTCAACATCTCTAACAATTCCCATTGGTGATATAGTATCTCTATTGGCAAGTTCAATTGTGACATCAATATCTTCTAACTCAACAGGTGCAATATCATGCATAATTTCTCTATATAGGCTAATAGGTATTGCACTAGAACTAGCACCCATTTTAACAGAAATAACAGGCATGCCTACCACAGGTCTAGGTTTATCTTTAGCACAAGGTTTAGCAATTATAGCAGTTTCATCACAGAAATAAATAACATGCCCATCAATATTATCGGCCAAGAGATCTTTAACAATAGCAATATCAGGTTCAACTTTAATTTGCTCAGAAGGTGTATAAGTTTTAATATTGCTTTTACGATCCATAGTTGAAGCTTTAGCATGATCCTTTATCCTAACAGTAAAAGGTGGTTTCTCAACATAAGAAGTAGGAACAATAGGATCATTATAAGTGACAATCTTTTCTTCAACTTTAATAGGTGCAGCTACTTTTACTTCTATGGGAGGATGATATTTAAACCACTTCTCCTTGGGGAGATCAACATAAGTAGCAAAAGATTCATAGAAAGAAGCTACTATCTCAGAGTCAAGTCCATATTTAGTGCTAAATTTACAGAAAACATTGGTATCCATAAAATATTTACCACAATCAAACCTAGGTGTCATACCTGACTCCTTACCTTTGTCGAGGTCCCAATCTTCAGAGTTGCGTTTAATTCTTTCCAATAAATCCCATTTGAATTCAATAGTCTTCATCATAAAAGAGCCAGCACAGGAAGTATCAAGCATGGTGCGATTGCTATCAGTAAGCCGAGCATAAAATTTTTGAATAATCATTTCTCTTGAGAGCTCATGATTGGGGCATGAATATAACATTGATTTAAGCCTCCCCAAGCTTGAGCGATGCTTTCTCCTTCGTGAGGCCAAAAATATATATATATATAATTGCGATCATGATGAACAAGATGCATAGGATAAAACTTCTGATGAAATTCTAATTTCAATCGTTTGTAATTCCAAGACCCCATATCATCACATAGCCTATACCATGTCAATGCATCTCCCTTCAAAGATAAAGGGAAGACCTCCTTCTTAACAACATCTCCGGGTACACCTGCAAGCTTAAATAATCCACACACTTCATCCACATATATTAGATGCTCATTAGGATGTTTTGTTCCATCTCTTAAAAAGGGATTAGCTAGCAGTTTTTCTATCATACCCGAAGCAATTTCGAAGCAGACATTTTCATTTTCAGTAGGTTCAGTAGGTTGAGGAGCAACTCTTTGATCTACTGGTCGGGGTGAAGATACCCCGAACAAGCCCCTCGGTGGATTACTTTCCATAGTAACAAGTGACAGTAAATTTCAGCATGCTATATAAAATTTTCCTTACCAAATTCCACCTACCAAAGGTGCTTCACTCCCCGACAACGGCGCCGGAAAAGAGTCTTGATGACCTACAAGTATAGGGGATCTATCATAGTACTTTCGATAAGTAAGAGTGTCGAACCCAACGAGGAGCAGAAGGAAATGATAAGCGGTTTCCAGCAAGGTATTCTCTGCAAGTACTGAAATTATCGGTAACAGATAGTTTTGTGATAGGATAATTTGTAACGAGCAACAAGTAACAAAAGTAAATAAAGTGCAGCAAGGTGGCCCAATCCTTTTTGTAGCAAAGGACAAGCCTGGACAAAATCTTATATAGAGAAAAGCGTCCCCGAGGACACATGGGAATATCGTCAAGCTAGTTTTCATCACATTCATATGATTCACATTCGGTAGTTTGATAATTTGGTATGTGGGTGGACCGGTGCTTGGGTACTGTCCTTACTTGGACAAGCATCCCACTTATGATTAACCTCTATTGCAACCATCCTCAACTACAACAAAAGTATTAAGGTAAACCTAACCATAGCATGAAACATATGGATCCAAATCAGCCCCTTACGAAGCAACACATAAACTAGGGTTTAAGCTTCTGTCACTCTAGCAACCCATCATCTACTTATTACTTCCCAATGCCTTCCTCTAGGCCCAAATAATTGTGAAGTGTCATGTAGTCAACGTTCACATAACACCACTAGAGGAGATACAACATACATCTCATCAAAATATCGAACGAATACCAAATTCACATGACTACTAATAGCAAGACTTTTCCCATGTCCTCAGGAACAAACGTAACTACTCACAAAGCATAAACATGTTCATAATCAGAGGGGTATTAATATGCATATAGGATCTGAACATATGATCTTCCACCAAATAAACCAACTAGCATCAACTACAAGGAGTAATTAACACTACTAGCAACCTACTAGCACCAATCCCGGACTTGGAGACAAGAATTGGATACAAGAGATGAACTAGGGTTTTGAGAGGAGATGGTGCTGATGAAGATGTTGATGGAGATTGCCCTCCCCGATGAGAGGAGCGTTGATGATGACGAAGGCGATGATTTCCCCCTTCGGGAGGGAAGTTTCCCCGGCAGAACAGCTCCGCCAGAGCCCTAGATTGGTTCTGCCTCGTGGCGGTGGAGTTTCGTCCGAGAAGATGGCCCCTTATTTTTTTTCCATCGTAAGACTTCATATAGCAGAAGATGGCCACTGGAGAGCCACTAGGGGGCCCACGAGGTAGGGGGGCATGCCCAGGGGGGTAGGGCGCGCCCCCACCCTAGTGGGCATGGAGTGGCCCCCCTGGTGAATCTCTTCCACTGAGTATTTTTTATATATTCTGAAAACGTCTTTCATGAAGTTTCAGGACTTCTGGAGCTGTGCAGAATAGGTCTCTAGTATTTGCTCCTTTTCTAGCCCAGAATCCCAGCTGCCGGCATTCTCCCTCTTTATGTAAACCTTGTAAAATAAGAGAGAATAGTCATAAGTATTGTGACATAATGTGTAATAATAGCCCATAATGCAATAAATATTGATATAAAAGCATGATGCAAAATGGACGTATCAGCTGTCAGGACATTAGTCCATCTGTGGTTGAGCAGATCTTGGTCAGCTTGAAGCTATTGCTACTTATTCTCTAGGCTTCTTGCAGTGGCTATTAGCTGGCGCTTAAAGCACTCTTGTTTGAGGGGTTCCTCTGGCATGATGAAATCTTTGTCTCCAAGGCTCACGTCATCCTCGGAGAGTGGTAGATAGTTGCTATCCTCCGAGTCTTCATTCCCTGCTTGAACTAGAGAGGAGAGTGGTAGATAGTTGCTGACGTCGACGCTTTGGTTGTATCTCAGGAGGTTCGTCCTCGACTAGATCTTTGTCATCATCACCATCACATGTTTTAGGTGTGCCCACCATGTACACATCGCATGAGGAAGTGGCTGTCCAGCGTCCCGTGAACAGCGGGTTTTGGACCCGCTCCTCTCTGGCATCGTCGTCCATACCATCGATGTCTTCAGAGGCGTAGTCGAGCATGTCGGTTAGATCGTTGATAGTGGCTATGAAGTGGGTGGCGGGTGGGAAGTAAAATTCCCTATTTTCAGCCCCCTAGTCCGGGTTGGGTGTAGTTAGGAAGCAGTTCCTCTGTGATGGCGATGGATCGCAATAAGTCCACAACCTCGTTTAAGAGTGAGGTTTGGACAGGGACTGGCGTTCCCTGGCCTAGCTTGCATGACGCAGACTTCAAGGGTTCTAAGCTAGTGTCCGGAGAAGAGTCTGACTTTGTGATGACTGCTGGTGGTGCTATCCTCTCTGGTTCTCCAGTGTTGAGCTCTATAGCCGCAGAGAGTCCGGCGGGCTCTAGACTCCCGTCTTCCGACCTGGTGACACGCTCCAGATCTAAGGCCGGAGTGGTGGTTGGAGCCGTGAACCCTTGGAAGATCAAGTATCCTCGGATATTAGCGACATAGTTCAGATTTCCAAAACTGATCTGGTGACTAGGAGTGTAGCTGTCGATCTGCTCCAGGTGGCCAACCGAGTTGGCGTGCAGTGCGAAGCCGCCGAGTACGAAGATCTGGCCGGGGGAGGGAGGAATCTCCTTACCGGCCGCATTGTTGTAGATGATCGATGGAGCCATCGAGTCTTTTGACAACGACACAACAAAACTCTCAATGAAAGCATCAACGTCGATGTCAAAACCGGCAGATCTCGGGTAGGGGGTCCGGAACTATGCGTCTAAGGATCAAGGGTAACAGGAGGCAGGGGACATGATGTTTACCCAGGTTCAGGCCCTCTTGATGGAGGTAAAACCCTACATCCTGCTTGATTGACTTTGATGAGTATAGGGGTTACAAGAGTTGATCTACCACGAGATCGTAATGGCTAAACCCTAGATGTCAAGCCTGTGTGATTATGACTGCCTTCATGGACTAAACCCTCTGGTTTATATAGACACCGGAGGGGGCTAGGGTTATACAAAGTCGGTTTACAGAGAAAGGAGTCTTCATATCGGAATGCCAAGCTTGCCATCCACGCAAAGGAGAGTCCCACCCGGACACGGGAGAAAGTCTTCTATCTTGTATCTTCCCAACCCATTAGTCTGGCCCATGTTACATAGCCCGGACACCCAAGGACCCTCTGTTGGTGCAGAACGACACCTATGGGATCACAAGAATCCCTACTACGGTTGGCGGGGCGCGGGGTCGTGAGAAGAGCGGATCTAACAGGTAGCACACGGTTCGTTTATCTAGGTTCGGGCCGCAAGGATGCGTAAAACCCTACTCCTGCTTTGGTGCATTGGATATCTGTGTTCTTGAGCTAGCTATGGGGCGTGAGGAGCTCCAAAAAGTGGAATCCTTCTCCTGGTCACCTCGGGCCTCCTTTTATAGGAAAAGGGGTTGCCGCAGTGGCACACAGGAGGTGGAAAGGGTACAGTGATGCGAGGTTATCCCTCGCATTACATGACAAGGCGCCTTTAATGCGTCTCGCTAAGGTGTCCTTGCTTTATCGGGGACGGGGGAGAGATCTGCCTCGTTCGTCGCCGCTCCTTCTTGTGTCGACACGCGCCCTGGCCAGTGACGCCTGCAATGCCACGTAGGTAGGTAGGCAGCTGAGGTGGCGCAGTGGTGGGTCTTCACGAAGATCTGCATGCCGCCACACAGGTGCCTGCCCAGCTGGCTGGG
>NC_057800.1:587522564-587563776 GCF_018294505.1 Triticum aestivum
CAAGGGTCTTACCGAGGCGCCTGCTGTCATACCCGACAAGGCGCTTGCCGGGGGCCTTGTGGTCTTCCTCGGCTGGGATCCTGCCAAGGGTTGTCATCTCCTTAGTGCGTATCTGATCTTGAATGTCTTCACGAAGATCTGCATGCTGCCACGGGGATGTCTCCCGAATCCTTGCCCTTTGGGTGCAGTGGACTCAAGGGTGATTCGCTCCGTAGGCGCGGGACGAGTCGCCACGGCAAGGGTCTTGCCGGGGCTGCTAGAACTGTCTCCCGGCAAGGGTCTTGTCGGGGGAGTCCGCTTCGTCCCCTTTGCTCTTCGTGGTCTTGGCCTTGGCGTCGTAGTTCTCTCGAGCTTTGGTCTTACCCTGGCTCACCTCCCTTGCCTTGCTTGGTGTGGTGGTGCCCGTGGCTCAGACTGCCCGTGCACAGTTGTAGGGGTACAAAAAGTGTACCCCTCTTTTTGTACACCGACAGGAGCCCCCGGGCCTAGGCCACACATAAGCGCAACGCGTTGTTTGGGCTAGGCCCAAAAACAGTGCGTGGGCAGGCGGGGCGGTTTTTACCATGGTAAGATTCTTCGCGCGCTGCGCTTCCCACGATTCCCGCATGTGGCGCGGCGTGGGGAGGCGCATGTTACGTGGGCGGCATGCGTGGGGTTGGTTCCCGCAGGCATGCATCACACGACACTTAATGTGAAAGGAGTCGGCCCGTGTTTTCCCCCATAAAAAAGGAATAACCGCGGGCGCGCTGCTCACTTTCTCCTCTTTCCTCGTGCATTTTCCAATCTCAGAGCCGCCGTTTCCTCTCTTTCTTCCTTCCTAAGCATCCACCGCCGCCCGCCGTCGTTGCTTCTCCATCCCCCTTCCTTAGCCCTCTAAACTTCTTGGTCGCCATGGCGCCCAAATCCGTCAAGGGCAAGGGGATGGCTAAGGGCGCTGGGACTGTGGAGCCGCCGGAGAGCGCGCTGTCAGGGGACCGGACGAAGTCCGCCTTTTTCTTCCCCTCGACGGTGGATGTTCAAGAGCTCCGGGCCTCCTTCAGGCCCCTATGGGGAGCGAAGACGGGGGGAGATAATTTGGGACACCCGGCGACGCACGTCATCCCAGCTGCTTGCGCCGATCCTGCTCCAAATCGGTATCCCTTTTTCGTTGACTATCTTTCTTGCGGGTTATGCCCCCCTTTCTCCGATTTCTTCTGCGAGATTATGCACACCTTTGGATTTCGCCTCTTGGATTTTACTCTGACTGCGGTGGCATGCATGGCTTTCTTCGCGCATCTTTGCGAAGGCTTTGCCGGGGTGCAGCCCAACACGGCGCTCTTCCGCCATTACTTCTTCCCTCGGATCCAGCCGGGAGGTGCCGTCTCTGGTTGCGTCACCTGGATCCCAAGATCCAAGGGGGCGTACCCGGACGGTGCCGTGAAGGAGAGGTGGGAGGAATGGCGTGGCCGGTGGTGCTGGATTGAGGATGAAAACCCGCCGGAATTCTGCAAGGTCCGCCGTGTGCCGCCGGTCCGTGGCAGCGATTGGAGCGATGTCGACGCCGTCGATGGGAGGCTCACTGTCGCCACCACCAGGATTCTCTGGCTCACCCGGGCTGGACTCACCCTTGAGATGATCGGGGCGGACTTCATTCGTCGCCGGATTGCCCCGTTGCACAACAAGGGGAGGCCAGCTTGGCTCTTTGCGAATCCGGCTGACATTATGCGACTCCGCCCCGGCCTCGATCACAACTTCACAGTGCTGGCGCATGCCCACTTCTACCAGCGGCTTTTCTAGCTTGATGTGGGTCGCGATGGCGAGGTCGAGCGGACCGGCAAGGCCGCGAGGGCTGCCGCAAAGGTTGGCAAGGCCCTCAAGGGGCCGTTTTTCAAGCTGTCAGCGGGGGTGGTCCCATTGTGCAACAATTCGCGTCGGTCTGAGGTCATCGCCATGATGCCGGACTGTAATGCGCACGGCCCTGTCCCGAGCTGGGAGGAGCCGAAGGACGCGGATGTGTAGCAATTCTTTGACACCCTAATCGAGGTGTATGTCAATGCTGACGCCGAGCGGTGGCTTGTCATGGACACCACCCAGGCAGAGATGGACTACATCGCCACTACGGCGAGGGAGGCACAGCTTGCCATGGAGGCCGACAGCGCCGGGGGTGTGGAGGACAAGGCCACAATGGCTGCGGAGGAAGAGGAGCTCACCCGGTGGGCGACGGCCTCCGGGGAGGTCAGCAGCGCCGACATTGGAGCTCCGCTTGTCAAAGATGCGGCCGACGAGTCGTCGTCGGAGGAGGACGTGGCGGCGGGCTCGACCCCAACCAGGGGAAGAGGGTGAGTCCTGCGGTGGGCTGAATCCAGCGAGCCGGTTCGGCCCGGCAGGGCTACGCGGCCTCAATTGACCCTGGAGGGGTCTGGGCGCCACACGAGGGCCACAGCAGCCAAGAGGCTGACGAAGGCCGCTGAGAAGAAGAAGACAACAACCCCTTCCTCATCTGGGCACGCACAAACACCACCGTCTTCGCCTCCTCCGGCAGATGTCGACTCGGATGTTGACGCGGAGGTCACTTTTGATCTCGGGCCTCTCAGCCCGAAGAGGAAAAGGAAAGTGGCGGAGGAAGAGGAGATAGATGACGAGTAAGTACTCCGTCCCTTACTGCCATTCCCATTCCCCGGAATCAAGTCACTTATCTTGATCTGTTTTTGCTTTTGTAGGGATGCAGGGACGTTGGCCCAGAGGGTGAAGAGGGCGAAGGCCTCGGCGAGCAGTCAGCCCCCGTCTGTGGCTTCAAAGACGCCACTGGTGGTGTTGAGCAGCCCGGACAGCAGCCGCCGGCACAGCCCCCAGCGTAAGTTCGTCACCCTCCTCTTACTCGACATGTGGTAGGCGTTCGATGCTATGGTGTTGACCTTGCCGGGTTTGCAGGAGGGGAGCGGCAGCAGGAGGAGCCGCAGAGGGCTACCCCCAACACACCACCCCCATCGACTACGCCGCCGCGAGGGGCGTCCCCGGCAAGGGCATCAAGCACGGAGCCCACACTCATGGAGGAAGAGGGGAACTTGGGCGCTGGTGACTCTGCCACGGCGCCGGATGCTGGCGGGGAGGGGACTTCTGCTTCACAGCCTGGCACTGGTGAGTCGCCTGTCCTCCGTCTCTGTTTTTTCCTTATTCTTTTTCTTGGCTTCAATGCTCCCATTACTACCCGGGCCCTCCTTCAACAGGTATGGAGGACGTGGATACTGTTGTTGGGAACGTTGCTGAGGAGGCCGCCAGGGATGCTGACGAGGTCACCGCTGATGAGGCCGCCAAGGATGCTGCTGAGGACACCGCTGCAGGGCCCGCCAAGGCGACCGGCGAGGCTTCTACCGAGGGCGCCAACGATGGGCCTGCCGGGGAAGCCGACAAGGCCACTACCGAGGAGGAGGTGGCTGATGATCAGCCTCCCTCCTCCTCAACGTCGGGCCCCGGCAGGTATCTGAAGGTGGGTGACGATCTCTTCGTCCATCTCCCAGGGGCGTCAAGTTCCCGGGCGCCTGCCGAAGGGGATGTCTTTGATGGCGAGGTGCTTGCCGCCACCGGGCTCGAGGTTGTCAGTGAGCCGGGTGTTGGCAGTGATGGTTCTCCAGAAGAGCAGCTTTTCCGCGCCATGGGGGCCAACTTCCGAAAACTCCAGGCGCTCTACCGTGTCTGTCTGGACAAGGTTAAGTCTAGGACGGCAACGGTGGACCAGGCGGAGGTGGATTTCAAGGCGCGTGTTGCTGAGACGCAGACCTGGTTCCACCAGACTCACGAGGAGCAGAGGGGCTTTCAGGAGGAATTGGCCAAGCGCAATGTCGAGCTCACCATGAAGATGGCTGACATCGAGAAGGCCCAGGAACAGGCGACGAACTTGGCTGCCGCGGCCGAGGCCGTCTGGAACCAGCATCAAGCCGCGCTGGATTCCCAGGAAGAGGACCTCACCGTGCGTGAGGCGAAGCTTGCCGTAGCGCTCCATGGCAAGGATGAGGAGCTCGAGGCCCTTGTCATGCGGCGGACTCGCGAGCTGGAGCAGAGGCACAAGGAGGCACTCGATGCCCAGGCTCTCGCCCATGCCGGCAAAGTAAGGGAGTTGGAGGTGGCGCAGGACGAGCTGAAGGAGCATGCCCTCAAGCTGTCCAACGAGAAGAGCACGCTTAATAGCGCCTTGGTGGAGGCGCAAGGAGCGGTCATCAGCAGGGCTGGGGAGCTCTCCGAAGCGCAAAACTCCATCAGAGATCTCAAGCTAAAGCTGGAGGATCTCGAGAAGATGTTGTCGGAGAGCAGGACTCGGGAGGAGACCTTGACCAGGAGTCTGGAGGAGGAGAAGCAGCTGCGGGCGAACAAGGCCACCTCCCACCAGGATTATGTGGCGGGCGAGAACAGATCGATCAGCCGTCTGGAGGAGGTTGCCGGCAGGGTCACCTCGCAGTTGGCCACCATGGGGATGCCAAACATGAGGTACGCCCCTGAGCGCAGCGGGACCGTCGACACCAAGCTGACCCTGTTCTTCGAGGGCGTCCTTAGAGCCTTGGCTTATCTTCACTCCAACCGAGCGGCCACGTTGTCCGGGGAAGCCCGGCGACTTTGCCGGGGGGACATGACCAAGGTCCTCACCAAGATGGCGTACTGGAATCCCGACCTCGACTTCGGTGCCGCGATGGATAGCTTGCCAGAGGGTATTGACCTCACCGTGCTCAAGGAGCGCATCAAGCCTGTCATCAGCAGCATCGACGAAATCAAGAGGGTGGAAGGCCAGCGCCGGGATTAGGCATCCCGTTCTTCACCACCGCTGCAGGTTCACGACCAAGACAAATTTCATCTTTAGTTAGAACCGCAGCAATGATCTGATGTAATATAACTTTGTAGTACTTTTAATTTCATGCACGTTATTTCCCCGTTCGATTCCTCTTTGTATGCGCGCCCTACGCCGATTGGGTAGGCTCGCCGGCACGGAAGCCCCTAGCGGCATTTTGGGGACGGATCCCCATGGGCCTGCTGGGTACGCGTGCTGCCGGATGAGCCACCTTTCCGTTTCGAACGCGGCCACTCGAACTGTCAAGCTTGACTCGAGTCAGAATCGAGAGCGTTGTTGGTCGCGGAAGGCTACTCTGCCATTCTCGACGCAGCCGCTTGAGTTGTTGAGCGGACTCGAAACAGGGCAAGGGCATTGCCGATCGTGGGAGAGCCCCCTGGCGTGCAGGTTTCTCATACAAAGGCGTGACATCTCTGGGGGGAATAACCTCATATAAAAAGGATAGAACAAATAAGGGTTCAGTGCAACTTAGCTTCTGTTTGTAGTCGCTCGAGCGCTGATCTTTTGGCCTCCTTCCCTCTCCAAGAGCCACGAAGACGAAGGAGTGCGGGGCTGATTGCTAGAGCCGATTCCCACAACTGCCCCCTACCTGGCGCGCTGGAGATGTCGGTGCGGGACGACACCTATGGGATCACAAGAATCCCTACTACGGTTGGCGGGGCGCGGGGTCGTGAGAAGAGCAGATCTAACAGGTAGCACACGGTTCGTTTATCCAGGTTCGGGCCGCAAGGATGTGTAAAACCCTACTCCTGCTTTGGTGGATTGGATATCTGTGTTCTTGAGCTAGCTATGGGGTGTGAGGAGCTCCAAAAAGCCGAATCCTTCTCCTCGTCGCCTCGGGCCTCCTTTTATAGGAAAAGGGGTTGCCAGTCTGGCACACAGGAGGTGGAAAGGGTACAGTGATGCGAGATTATCCCTCGCGTTACATGACAAGGCGCCTTTAATGTGTCTCGCTTAGGTGTCCTTGCTTTATCGGGGACGGGGGAGAGATCTGCCTCGTCCGTCGCCGCTCCTTCTTGTGTCGACACGCGCCCTGACCAGCGACGCCTGCGATGCCACGTAGGTAAGCAGGCAGCTGAGGTGGCGAAGTGGTGGGTCTTCACGAAGATCTGCATGCCGCCACGCAGGTGCCTGCCCAGCTGGCTGGGTCGGCAGTTGCATGCATGCGGTGGTGGAGGCTCAGTCGGCGTGGGCCTGGTGGTGGCCCTGTGGGTGTCCTCGGCAAGGGCCTTGCCGGGGCCCCGGCAAGGGTCTTGCCGAGGTGCCTGCTGTCATCCCCGGCAAGGCGCTTGCCGGGGGCCTTGTGGTCTTCCTCGGCTGGGATCCCGTCAAGGGTTGTCGTCTCCTTAGTGCGTATCTGATCTTGAATGTCTTCACGAAGATCTGCATGCTGCCACAGGGATGTCTCCTGAATCCTTGCCCTTTGGGGGCAGTGGACTCAAGGGTGATTCGCTCCGTAGGCGCGGGACGAGTCGCCGCGGCAAGGGTCTTGCTGGGGCTGCTAGAACTGTCTCCCGGCAAGGGTCTTGCCGGGGGAGTCCGCTTCATCCCCTTTGCTCTTCGTGGTCTTGGCCTTGGCGCCGTAGTTCTCTTGAGCTTTGGTCTTACCCTGGCTCACCTCCCTTGCCTTGCTTGGTGTGGTGGTGCCTGTGGCTCAGACTGCTCGTGCACAGATATAGGGGTACAAAAAGTGTACCCCTCTTTTTGTACACCGACACCCCCTAATCCAGGACTCCCTCAATAGCGCCGAAGCAATCAATCACCTGAGTGTGTCGCACACCCACTTTATATAGGCGTCCATCGCGGGCTCAACACTTGGGCCTCACACGGACCCTAAAGCCCGAAATTTGTTCGGCCTGGATCCGAGTCCGAGTAGGATCACTTTTGACTCATGGAGTCAGACCGGGCCTCACAGGTTCCTTCTTGTAAGCGCGCGACCCCTTAGGTTCTTGCTCACTTGGTCGCGAGTCATATCACATCCGACTCGGCTGGTCGGTAGCAGCCTCTAGCAAAGCGTGCCGACTCCAAGTGTCCGATGAAGCTGGTTAGGCGAACCCGTACATCACACTACTGTTCCCTTTGACACACGATATATGTTGTCGGGCTCAAGGCGAGTCTGTCATCCTTGTGATAGCCTGACCTCTTTCTTGTTCCAGTGATGTCGACCACAAATCGGATTATCTCGTAATCCTAATTGCATGGCCATGCTTATCTTGGCCGGATCACACGAGGGGCCCAGAGTATATCTCTCCTGATCGGAGGGGCAAATCCCATCTTTCTCGACCATGTCTCGCAGCATGGGTCTGGAAAAGCCCGAAACCTACCTTTGTAACTACCTAGTCACATAGTAGCATTTGGTTGGCCCAGAGCAAGTCTGTCACCATCCCGAGTACATGCGCCAGCTCAGGTCTGAGGACATAGTGTTGGGTAACGTAGCATGCAATTTCAAAATTTCCCTACGATCATGCAAGATCTATCTAGGAGATGCATAGAAACGAGAGCAGAGAGTGTGTCCACGTACCCTCCTAGACCAAAAGCAGAAGAGTTTAGTAACACGGTTGATGTAGTCGAACGTTTTCGCGATCCAAATGATCCTAGCACCGAATATACGGCACCTCCGCGTTCAGCACATGTTCAGCTCGATGATGTCCCTCGAGCTCTTGATCCAGTTGAGGACGAGGGAGAGTTTCTCAGCACGACAACATGTTGACGGTGATGATGAAGTTACCGGCGCAGCGCTTCGCCTAAGCACTACAACGATATGACCGAGGTGTGTAACTGTGGAGGGGGGCACCACACACGGCTAAGACAATTGATCTTGTGTGTTCGAGGGTGCCCCCCTGCCCCATATATAAAGGAGGAGAGGGGGAGGCTGGCCGGCTCCTATAGGGCGCGCTGGAGAGAGGAGTCCTACTAGGACTCCAAGTCCTAGTAGGATTCCACTTGGTGGAAGGGGGAAGAAGGAAAGGAGAGGGGGAAGGGAAGGAAAGGGGGGCGCCGCCCCCTTCCCCTAGTCCAATTCGGACTGCAAGGGGTGCGCGGCCAGCCCCTTGTGGCCCTTCTCTCTTCCCACTAAGGCCTATGAAGTCCCATTAGTTCCCGCGGGAGGTTCCGATAACCCTTCGGCACTCCGATAGTTACCCGGTACCTCTCGGAAGTCATCCGGTGTCCGAATAACATCGTCCAATATGTCAATCTTACGTCTTGGCCATTTCGAGACTCCTCGTCATGTCCGTGATCTCATCCGGGACTCCGAACAAACTTCAGTCATCAAATCACATATAACTCATAATACAAATCGTCATCGAACGTTAAGCGTGTGGATGATAACCCACAAGTATAGGGGATCACAATAATTTTTGAGGGTGGAATATTCAACCCAAATTTATTGATTTGACACATGGGGAGCCAAAGAATATTCTCAAGTATTAGCAGTTGAGTTGTCAATTCAACCACACCTGAAAGACTTAATATCTGCAGCAAAGTAGTATGGAAGTAACGGTAACAGTGGCAAAAGTAATAGTTGTAGTTTTTGTAGCAATCGTAACAATGACAACGAAAAAGTAACTAAGCAAAGATCAATATGTGAAAAGCTCGTAGGCAAGGGATCAATGATGGATAATTATGTCGGATGCGATTCCTCATGCAACAGATATAACACAGGGTGACACACAACTAGCTCTAGTTCAGCAATGTAATGTAGGCATGTATTCCGAATATAGTCATACGTGCTTATGGAAAAGAACTTGAATGACATCTTTTGTCCTACCTTCCCGTGGCAGCGGGGTCCTATTGGAAACTAAGGGATATTAAGGCCTCCTTTTAAAAGAGTACCGGACCAAAGCATTAACACTTAGTGAATACATGAACTCCTCAAACTACGGTCATCACAGGGAGTGGTCCCGATTATTGTCACTTTGGGGTTGCAGATCAAAACACATAGTAGGTGCCTATTGACTTGCAAGATAGGATCAAGAACTCACATATATTCATGAAAACATGATAGGTTCAAATTTGAAATCATGGCACTCGGGCCCTAGTGACAAGCATTAAGCATAGCAAAGTCATAGCAACATTAATCTTAGAACATAATGGATACTAGGGATCAAACCCTAACAAAACTAACTCGATTACATGGTAAATCTCATCCAACCCATCACCGTCCAGCAAGCCTACGATGAGATTACTCACGCACGGCAGTGAGCATCATGAAATTTGTGATGGAGGATGGTTGATGATGACGATGGCGACGGATTCCCCTCTCCGGAGCCCCGAATGGACTCCAGATCATCCCTCCCGAGGAAGATTGGGGCTTGGCAACGGCTATGTATCGTAAAACGTGATGAATCCTTCTCCCTGATTTTTTTATCCCCGAAAGTGAGTATATGGAGTTGGGGTTGAGGTCGATGGAGTCCCAGGGGGGCCATGAGGCAGGGGGCACGCCCCCTGGGGGGGGGGGCTACACCATCGTGGACAGGGTGTGGGCCCCCTGATGCTGATTCTTTCGCCAATGTCGGTGTCCTGGGAACGGGGGTCCCCAGACTTGCCTACCCACGGCCCACAGCGTGGCTCCACCAGCAGCCCTGTATGGCCCATCTTCACCAGCAAACACTCAAGACCCTCGCGATGGGCCAAGCCTCACGAGGCAGATGATGCAAGACCTCCTCGAGGGTGGCCTCACCAGGCTGGCTTGCGAGGGGTGGAGAGATCAAGGCAAGGAGCACCTCACGAGGTTCCTGTGACGCAAGCCATGACGACCAGGGCCAGGTAGGCACCAGCGCGCGCAGTGTCCTCATTTCCTCTTTGGTGCTAAAGAGGCAAGCGCGGGCGAGGAGTCCCGAGGTAGAAGGCAAAGGTTTCCATATCGGTGTAACGAGACCAAGACCAGCATGACAGCAGGAAGGAGGTCACCATGGAGCCCAGGATAGCGTCATCACCAGAGCCTTTGGCAGGCGAAGACAATCTTTTGTCAGGATAGCTTGTACTAGCTGACCCCCTTCAGATTGGCCGTTGTGGGATCCCTTCCTGCCTAATATTTGGGAGGAGGACCCGGGCCTCTATATATAGGACTAGCCACCATCGTGGAGGGGGGATCACATCTTTGACCGGATCCACTCCACTGAGGCAACCATACAAACTCACCAAGCACAAGAGCACCTCTCCTCAGGAGGCTGTTCTTCCCTGGTAACTGTTCATCCTCAGCCCAAGAGGCAATCCACCACACCACACTGGAGTAGGGTATTACACCACGTCGGTGGCCCGAACCAGTATAAATCTTGTGTCCCTTTGTTCTGCGAGTTCGACGCGCTAAGCCTTGAGATTGCGGTGAGGGCGTGAGCTAGAGGGAGGAGAGATCTTCGTGCGCACCCCAGTGTTCGAACCTCAAGGGTTTTGCCGGAACCCGAAATCCGACATTTCGTGCGCCAGGTAGGGGGTGCGCCGAAGCTCCGCCTCTCCGCTTGCCTCGTCCAGCTTCATGGCAGACACCACCCCTCCGGTTAGGCCGGCGTGCGCCTGCGGACGCGCCGCGAGCGTCCGGGCCTTCACCCACACCTTGCAGCAGGTGCGGTGGTCGTGCAAGTTCAAGCTAGAGATGCCACCCCGCTATGATGGCGCGGCAGATCCGGCGGCTTTCCTGCAGGCATATGAGGAGGCCGTCCTCAAAGCCGGAGGCGATGACCAGGTCATGGCCAATTGGTTCCCCCTGGCCCTGGCCATCGCGCCATGCGCCTGGCTGCTCAGCTTGCCGGGATCTTTGGTGACCTCCTGGGAGGAGCTGCGCGGTCTCTTCATCGCGCGCTTCGTGACATCGGTGCTCCTCGCCGTCGCGGCCCTCCTCGGCGGCTCGCAAGCACCACCCTCGGGCCATCACAATAAGCCGTTCTTTCGCCAGATTGGCATCGCCTCCGCACGGCAAGGAGCTCCCCCGGGTTGGGCGGAGCCCAAGGACGACCTTACCTTCAACACGGGGGATCAACCTGCCTCCACCATCGGCTCGGGCATGCTCCCTATGCTGTGCATGCCCACCATCTGCAGTGTAGTTGTCACCAAGACCCTCATCGACGGCGGTGCCGGTCTCAACGTGCTCTTTGTGGAGGCTTTCAGGCTTCTTCATGTACCACTCCAATGGCTCTGACCCAGAAAGCCCTTCTCCAACGGCTCCGACCCAGCATCTCTAGCGGCGCTCAAGTGCGCCCTCAAAACCGCTGCGGTGGCACGACCGGCCAACGAGGCCACCCCAGGGGCTAAGGAGGCCGCACCAGCAAAGAAGAAGCAGTTGTTCACTCAAGATCGGGCCGAATACAAGTAGGTGGCGGTCGAGGAAGATGGGTCCTCAGGAGCCACCTTCACCATAGGCGCCAACCTCGACCCAAATCAAGAGGAGGAACTGGTGAGGTTCTTGTGCACGAACAAGGATGTGTTTGCCTGGGAACCCAAGCAGCTAGTAGGGTTCCGAGAGGGGTGATCGAGGATCACTTGAGGGTGTGCCCCAATGTGCGCCCTGTGAAGCAGAAAGCACGGTGACAATCCACGGAGAAGCAGTCCTTCATCATGTAGGAAACCCGCAAGTTGGAGGCGGCGAGTGTCTTTTGCGAGGTTCGGTACCCGGAGTGGCTGGCGAACCCTGTCGTTGTGCCAAAGAAAGGTGGGAAGGAGCGCATGTGTGTCGACTTCACCAACCTCGACAAGGCTTGCCCCCAAGATCCGTTCCCACTTCCGTGCATCGACCAGATCGTTGCCTCCACCGCCGAATGCGACCTGCTGTGCTTCCTGGACGCGTTTTCAGGTTATCACCAGATCAAGATGGCAGTGGAAGATGTGGAGAAGACGACCTTGCTGACCCCGTGTGGGGTGTACTGCTACACTTGCATGTCGTTCGGGCTGCGCAATGCAGGAGCAACCTTCCAACGGCTGATGCACATCGCCTTGGGCCAGCAGCTCAGGAGGAACGCGGAGGCCTACGTCGATGGCATTGTGGTAGAATCTCGGGAGGCAAGGACCTTGATTCAAGACCTGGAGGAGACCTTCGCAAGCCTACGCCAGGTAGACCTACGGCTCAACCTAGAAAAGTCTGTGTTCGGTGTCCCCTCTGGCAAGCTGCTGGGCTTCCTCGTGTCCCACAGGGGGATCGAGGCTAACCCAGAGAAGGTCAAGGCAATAGAACACATGAGCCTACCACAAACCCTCAAGGAAATGCAGAAGCTTGCAGGCTACATGACCTCACTGGGGTGCTTCATCTCCAAGCTGGGAGAGCGCGCCATGCCATTCTTCAAGCTGATGAAGAAGAAGGGCCCGTTTGAGTGGACCCTAGAAGCTGACCAAGCGTTCCAAGACCTCAAGAGATACCTGACCAGTCCTCCGGGGATGGTGGCGCCTCGCCCTCTCGAGCCCCTGGTGCTTTACCTTGCCGCCACCCCCTACTCCGCTAGCGCAACCCTAGTGGTGGTTCGGGAAGAGCGCTAGGCCAAGGGGCTGTTGTGCTGTGTCGCACCACCAGCCGAGGCGATGCAGGACCTGGAGGATGCCACAAGGGCTGTAGCAATGCCAACGAGTGACCAGGCCCAGCAAGGCAGCATTCGCGGGCCGACAGAGGCCCCAGCAGGCGATCAGGCTCTTGGGGTCCCGTCATCTCAGGAGACGCCCCAACTACCGGTAGGCCCAAGCTCCGTCGACGTTCCCACCCTCGTCGAGCACCTAGTGTATTTCGTCAGCACGGTACTGCGGGATGCAAGCACACGGTACCCCATGCCCCAGAAGATCTTGCTCGCACTCTTGGTGGCCTCACGTAAACTGCGGCACTACTTCCAAGGTCACCCAATCAAGGTTGTCTCAGCCTACCCGCCGGAGAGGGTACTCAGGAGCCCCAACACTGCTGGGAGGGTCGCTGAATGGAACATCGAGCTGCAAGCATTCCAGCTGGAGTTCAGCATAACTAGGGTCATCAAGGGGGCCACTCTTGCCGACTTCGTGGCAGAATGGACTGACGCCCCGGGGTTTGAAGCAGGCGAGGACCGATCCCTCTCGCCAGGAAGTGAAGCAACAGATGGATGGGTCATCTATTTCGATGGCGCGTTCGCACGCTAGGGCGCGGGGGCTAGAGCAGTGCTCATCTCGCCTACTCAGGACAATCTCTACTACGCCGTGTAGCTGTGCTTCCAGCAGGGCGAGAAGGTCTCCAACAATATCGTGGAGTATGAAGGCCTCATCGCCGGCCTCAAGGACGCGGTGGCCCTGGGGGTGAAGCGCCTCACCATCAAGGGCGACTCGCAGTTCCTCGTCAACTTCTCCAACAAGGTATGTGAGCCGAAGGACGAGCACATGGAGGCATACCTTGCAGAGGTACGAAAAATGGAAAAGCATTTCTTGGGTCTAGAGTTGCAGCACGTACCCCGTGGAACCAACCAGGAGGCCGACAACATCGCCAAAAGGGCGTCCAAGCGACAACCCCAAGATCCTGGCGTCTTTGAGGAGCGGCTCTTCAAGATGTCGACAACACCTCCGCTTTCAGGGCCGGCGCCGCCTCAGGAGGAGCTCCCCCAACCACCTGTCTCGGGAGCCCCGGCCTGCGGCCCGACCTCGGGAGCGCGCCTACTCCTGGCGCTCGAGCCTCAGGAGGGGTGTTGGACCAAGTGTTGGAAATATGCCCTAGAGGCAATAATAAAATGGTTATTATTATATTTCCTTGTTCATGATAATTGTCTATTGTTCATGCTATAATTGTGTTATTCGGAAATCATAATACATGTGTGAATATATAGACCACAACATGTCCCTAGTGAGCCTCTAGTTGACTAGCTCGTTGATCAACAGATAGTCATGGTTTCCTGACTATGGACATTAGATGTCATTGATAACGGGATCACATCATTAGAAGAATGATGTGATGGACAAGACCCAATCTTAAGCATAGCACAAGATCGTGTAGTTCGTCTGCTAGAGCTTTTCTAATGTCAAGTATCATTTCCTTAGACCATGAGATCGTGTAACTCCCGGATGCCGTAGGAATGCTTTGGGTGTACCAAACATCACAACGTAACTGGGTGACAATAAAGGTATACTACAGGTATCCCCGAAAGTATCTGTTGGGTTGACGCGGATCGAGACTGGGATTTGTCACTCCGTATGATGGAGAGGTATCTCTGGGCACACTCGGTAATGCATCATCATAATGAGCTCAATGTGACCAAGTGGTTGGTCATGGGATCATGCATTACGATATGAGTAAAGTGACTTGCCGTTAACGAGATTGAACAAGGTATTGGGATACCGATGATCGAATCTCGGGCAAGTAACATACCAATTGACAAAGGGAATTGAATACGGGATTGATTGGATCCTTGACATTGTGGTTCATCCGATGAGATCATCGTGGAACATGTGGGAGCCAACATGGGTATCCAGATCCCGCTGTTGGTTATTGACCGGAGAGTCGTCTCGGTCATGTCTACGTGTCTCCCGAACCCGTAGGGTCTACACAGTTAAGGTTCGGTGACGCTAGGGTTGTAGGGATATTAGTATGCGGTAACCCAAAAGTTGTTCGGAGTCCCAGATGAGATCCCGGATGTCACGAGGAGTTCCGGAATGGTCTGGAGGTGAATATTTATATATAGGAAGTCCAGTTTCGGCCATCGGGAAAGTTTCGGGGGTAATCGGTATTGTACCGGGACCACCGGAAGGGTCCCGGGGGTCCACCGGGTGGGGCCACCTATCCCGGAGGGCCCCATGGGCTGATGTGGGAGGGGAACCATCCCTTGGTGGGCTGGTGCACCCCCCATGGGCCTCGGAAACCCTAGGGGTGGGGGGCGCCCCACTTGGCTTGGGGGGCAAGTCCCCCTTGGCCGCCGCCCCCCTTGGAGATCCCATCTCCTAGGGCCGACGCCCCCCCTAGGGGCCCTATATATAGTGGGGGGAGGGAGGGCAGCCACACCCAAGTGCCTAGCACCTCCCTCCCCCCCGTGACACCTCTCCCTCTCGTTGGTGCTTGGCGAAGCCCTGCCGAGATCACCGCTGCTTCCACCACCACGCCGTCGTGCTGCTGGATCTCCATCAACCTCTCCTTCCCCTTGCTGGATCAAGAAGGAGGAGACGTCTTCCCAACCGTACGTGTGTTGAATGTGGAGGTGCCGTCCGTTCAGCGCTCGGTCATCGGTGATTTGGATCACGACGAGTACGACTCCATCAACCCCGTTCTCTTGAACGCTTCCGCTCGCGATCTACAAGAGTATGTAGATGCATTCCCCTCTCCCTCATTGCTAGATGAATCCATAGATTGATCTTGGTGATGCGTAGAAAATTTTAAAATTCTGCTACGATCCCCAACAGTGGCACCATGAGCTAGGTCTATGCGTAGTTTCTATGCACGAGTAGAACACAAGTTGTTGTGAGTGTTGATTTTTTCAGTTTACTTGCCGTTACTAGTCTTATCTTGATTCGGCGGCATCGTGGGATGAAGCGGCCCGGACCGACCTTACACGTACGCTTACATGAGACTGGTTCCACCGACTGACATGCACTAGTTGCATAAGGTGGCTAGCGGGTGTCTGTCTCTCCCACTTTAGTCGGATCGGATTCGATGAAAAGGGTCCTTATGAAGGGTAAATAGAAATTGGCATATCACATTGTGGTTTTGGCGTAGGTAAGAAATGTTCTTGCTAGAAACCTATAGCAGCCACGTAAAAACTTGCAACAACAATTAGAGGACGTCTAACTTGTTTTTGCAGCATGTGCCATGTGATGTGATATGGCCAAAAGGATGTGATGAATGATATATGTGATCTATGAGATTGATCATGTTCTTGTAATAGGAATCACGACTTGCATGTCGATGAGTATGACAACCGGCAAGAGCCATAGGAGTTGTCTTAATTTATTTATGACCCGCGTGTCAACATAAACGTCATGTAATTACTTTACTTTATTGCTAAACCGTTAGCCATAGTAGTAGAAGTAATAGATAACGAGATAACTTCATGAAGACACAATGATGGAGATCATGGTGTCATCCTGGTGACAATGATGATCATGGCTCCCCGAAGATGGAGATCAAAAGGAGCAAATGATATTGGCCATATCATGTCACTATTTGATTGCATGTGATGTTTATCATGTTTTACATCTTATTTGCTTAGAACGACGGTAGCTTAAATAAGATGATCCCTCACATAATTTCAAGAAAGTGTTCCCCCTAACTGTGCACCGTTGCGAAGGTTCGTTGTTTCGAAGCACCACGTGATGATCGGGTGTGATAGATTCTAACATTCGAATACAATGGGTGTAAGCTAGATTTACACACGCAATACACTTAGGTTGACTTAACGAGCCTAGCATGTACAGACATGGCCTCGGAACACGGAAGACCGCAAGGTCGAACATGAGTCGTATAGAAGATACGATCAACATGAAGATGTTCACCGATGATGACTAGACCGTCTCACGTGATGATCGGACACTGCCTAGTTGACTCGGATCATGTATCACTTAGATGACTAGAGGGATGTCTGTCTGAGTGGGAGTTCATTAAATAATTTGATTAGATGAACTTACTTATCATGAACTTAGTCTAAAATCTTTGCAATATGTCTTGTAGATCAAATGGCCCACGCTAACGTTGCCCTCAACGTCAACACGTTCCTAGAGAAAACCAAGCTGAAAGACGATGGCAACAACTACACGGACTGGGTCCGTAACCTGAGGATTATCCTCATAGCTGCCAGGAAAGCATATGTCCTAGATGCACAGCTAGGTGAAGCACCTGTTTTCCCTGTAGAACAAGACGTTATGAACGCTTGGCAGACACGTAGTGATGATTACTCCCTGGTTCAGTGCGGCATGCTTTACAACTTAGAACCGGGGCTCCAAAAGCGTTTTGAGCAACACGGAGCATATGAGATGTTCCAAGAGCTGAAAATGGTTTTCCAAGCTCATGCCCGGGTCGAGAGATATGAAGTCTCCGACAAGTTCTACAGTTGTAAGATGGAGGAGAACAGTTCTGTCAGCGAGCACATACTCAAAACGTTTGGGCTGCATAACCGCTTGTCTCAGCTAGGAGTTAATCTCTCGGATGATGCAGTCGTTGATAGAATCCTTCAGTTGCTCCCACCTAGCTACAAGAGCTTTGTGATGAACTTCAATATGCAGGGGATGGAAAAGACCATTCCCGGGGTATATTCAATGCTGAAATCAGCCGAGGTGGAAATCAAAAAGGAACATCAAGTGTTGATGGTGAATAAAACCACTAAGTTCAAGAAAGGCAAGGGTAAAAAGAACTTCAAGAAGGACGACAAGGGAGTTGCCGCGCCCGGTAAGCAAGCTGCCGGGATGAAGTCAAAGAATGGACCCAAGCCTGAGCCTGAGTGCTTTTATTGCAAGGGAAACGGTCACTGGAAGCGGAATTTCCCCAAGTACTTAGCGGAAAAGAAGGCCGGCAATACCAAAGGTATATGTGATATACATGTTATTGATGTGTACCTTACCAGCGCTCATAGTAGCTCCTGGGTATTTGATACCGGTGCAGTTGCTCATATTTGTAACTCAAAACAAGAACTGCGGAATAAACGGAGACTGGCGAAGGACGTGGTGACGATGCGCATCGGGAATGGTTCCAAGGTAGATGTGATCACCGTCGGCACGCTACCTCTGCATTTACCTACGAGATTAGTTTTAAACCTCAGTAATTGTTATTTAGTACCAGCTTTGAGCATGAACATTGTATCTGGATCTCATTTAATGCGAGATGGCTACTCATTTAAATCTGAGAATAATGGTTGTTCTATTTATATGAGAGACATGTTTTATGGTCATGCCCCGCTGGTCAATGGTTTATTCTTATTTAATCTCGAACGTGATGCTACACACATTCATAGTGTGAATGCCAAAAGATGTAAGGTTGATAATGATAGTCCCACATACTTGTGGCACTGCCGCCTTGGTCACATTGGTGTCAAACGCATGAAGAAACTCCATGCAGATGGACTTTTGGAGTCTCTTGATTGTGACTCATTTGACACGTGCGAACCATGACTCATGGGTAAAATGACCAAGACTCCGTTCTTCGGAACAATGGAGCGAGCAACCAACTTATTGGAAATCATACATACTGATGTGTGCGGTCCAATGAGCATTGAGGCTCGCGGTGGCTATCGTTATGTCCTCACCCTCACTGATGACTTAAGTAGATATGGGTATGTATACTTAATAAAACACAAGTCTGAGACCTTTGAAAAGTTCTAGGAATTTCAGAGTGAGGTTGAGAATCAACGTGACAGGAAAATCAAGTTCTTACGATCAGATCGTGGGGGAGAATATTTGAGTCACGAATTTGGCACGCACTTAAGGAAATGTGGAATAGTTTCACAACTCACGCCGCCTGGAACACCACAGCGTAATGGTGTGTCCGAACGTTGTAATCGCACCCTATTGGATATGTCACAATCTATGATGTCTCTTACCGATCTACCGCTATCATTTTGGGGTTATGCTATAGAGACTGCCGCATTCACTTTAAATAGGGCTCCGTCGAAATCCGTTGAGACGACACCGTATGAATTGTGGTTTGGCAAGAAACCTAAGCTATCGTTTCTGAAAGTTTGGGGATGCGATGCTTATGTCAAGAAACTTCAACCTGAAAAGCTCGAACCCAAATTGGAAAAATGCGTCTTCATAGGATACCCTCCGAAGGCAAGACCTTTGTTGCCAAGAATGAATCCTTTCTAGAGAAAGAGTTTCTCTCGAAAGAAGTAAGTGGGAGGAAAGTAGAACTTGATGAAGTATTGCCTCTTGAACCGAAGAGTGGTGCAGCTCAAGAAATTGTTCCTGAGGTGTTGCACTGACTAAGGAGGAAGTTAATGATGATGATCATGAAACTTCAGATCAAGTTGCTACTGAACTTCGAAGGTCCACAAGGACGCGTTCCGCACCAGAGTGGTACGACAACCCTGTCCTGGAAATCATGTTGTTGGACAATGGTGAACCTTCGAACTATGAAGAAGCGATGGCGGGCCCAGATTCCGACAAATGGCTAGAAGCCATGAAATCCAAGATAGGATCCATGTATGAAAACAAAGTATGGACTTTGACTGACTTGCCCGTTGATCGGCGAGCCATAGAAAATAAATGGATCTTTAAGAAGAAGACACACACGGATGGTAATGTGACTATCTATAAAGCTCGGCTTGTCGCTAAGGGTTATCGACAAGTTCAAGGGGTTGACTACGATGAGACTTTCTCACCCGTAGCTAAGCTGAAGTCCGTCCGAATCATGTTAGCAATTGCCGCATTCTATGATTATGAGATATGGCAAATGGATGTCAAAACGGCATTCCTTAATGGTTTCCTTAAGGAAGAATTGTATATGATGCAGCCAGAAGGTTTTGTCGATCCTAAGAATGCTGACAAGGTGTGCAAGCTCCAACGCTCAATCTATGGGCTGGTGCAAGCATCTCGGAGTTGGAACATTCATTTTGATGAGATGATCAAAGCGTTTGGGTTTACGCAGACTTATGGAGAAGCATGCGTTTACAAGAAAGTGAGTGGGAGCTCCGTAGCATTTCTCATATTGTATGTGGATGACATACTATTGATGGGAAGTGATATAGAATTCTTGGAAAGCATAAAGGCCTACTTGAACAAGTGTTTTTCAATGAAGGACCTTGGAGAAGATGCTTATATATTAGGCATCAAGATCTATAGAGATAGATAGAGACGCCTCATTGGTCTTTCACAAAGTACATACCTTGACAAGATATTGAAGAAGTTCAATATGGATCAGTCCAAGAAGGGGTTCTTGCCTGTATTGCAAGGTGTGAGATTGAGCGCAGCTCAATGCCCGACCACAGCAGAAGATAGAGAAAAGATGAGTGTTGTCCCCTATGCCTCGGCCATAGGGTCTATCATGTATGCCATGATGTGTACCAGACCTGATGTAAACCTTGCCGTAAATTTGGTAGGAAGGTACCAAAGTAATCCCAGCATGGAACACTGGACAGCGGTCAAGAATATCCTGAAGTACTTGAAAAGGACTAAGGATATGTTTCTCGTCTATGGAGGTGACGAAGAGCTCGTCGTAAAGGGTTACGTCGATGCTAGCTTCGACACAGATCTGGATGACTCTAAGTCACAAACCGGATACGTGTATATTTTGAATGGTGGGGCAGTCAGGTGGTGTAGTTGCAAGCAAAGCGTCGTGGCGGGATCTACATGTGAAGCGGAGTACATGGCAGCCTCGGAGGCAGCACAAGAAGCAATCTGGGTGAAGGAGTTCAGTACCGACCTAGGAGTTATTCCCAATGCGTCGGGCCCAATGACTCTCTTCTGTGAGAACACTGGAGCTATTGCCCTTGCCAAGGAGCCCAGGTTTCACAGGAAGACCAGACATATCAAGCGTCGCTTCAACTCCATTCGTGAAAATGTTCAAAATGGAGACATAGATATTTGCAAAGTGCAGATGGACCTGAATGTCGCATATCCGTTGACTAAACCTCTTCCTCGAGGAAAACATGATCAACACTAGAACTCTATGGGTGTTCGATTCATCACAATGTAACTAGATTATTTACTCTAGTGCAAGTGGGAGACTGTTGGAAATATGCCCTAGAGGCAATAATAAAATGGTTATTATTATATTTCCTTGTTCATGATAATTGTCTATTGTTCATGCTATAATTGTGTTATTCGGAAATCGTAATACATGTGTGAATATATAGAACACAACATGTCCCTAGTGAGCCTCTAGTTGACTAGCTCGTTGATCAATAGATAGTCATGGTTTCCTAACTATGGACATTAGATGTCATTGATAACGGGATCACATCATTAGAAGAATGATGTGATGGACAAGACCCAATCTTAAGCATAGCACAAGATTGTGTAGTTCGTCTGCTAGAGCTTTTCTAATGTCAAGTGTCATTTCCTTAGACCATAAGATCGTGTAACTCCCAGATGCCGTAGGAGTGCTTTGGGTGTACCAAACGTCACAACGTAACTGGGTGACTATAAAGGTATACTACAGGTATCCCCGAAAGTATCTATTGGGTTGACGCGGATTGAGACTGGGATTTGTCACTCCGTATGACGGAGAGGTATCTCTGGGCCCACTCGGTAATGCATCATCATAATGAGCTCAATGTGACCAAGTGTTTGGTCACGGGATCATGCATTACGGTACGAGTAAAGTGACTTGCCAGTAACGAGATTGAACGAGGTATTGGGATACCGACGATCGAATCTCGGGCAAGTAATGTACCGATTAACAAAGGGAATTGAATACAGGATTGATTGAATCCTCGACATCGTGGTTCCTCCGATGAGATCATCATGGAACATGTGGGCGCCAACATCGGTATCCAGATCCCGCTGTTGGTTATTGACCGGAGAGTCGTCTCGGTCATGTCTACGTGTCTCCCGAACCCATAGGGTCTACACAGTTAAGGTTCGGTGACGGTAGGGTTGTAGAGATATTAGTATGCGGTAACGCGAAAGTTGTTCGGAGTCCCGGATGAGGTCCCGGACGTCACGAGGAGTTCCGGAATGGTCCGGAGGTGAAGATTTATATATAGGAAGTCCAGTTTCGGCCATCAGGAAAGTTTCGGGGGTAATCGGTATTGTACCGGGACCACCGGAAGGGTCCCGGGGGTCCACCGGGTGGGGCCACCTATCCCGGAGGGCCCCATGGGCTGAAGTGGGAGGGGAATCGGCCCCTGGTGGGCTGGTGCGGCCCCCATGGACCTCCCCTTGCGCCTAGGGTTGGAAACCCTAGGGGTGGGGGGGGCCCACTTGGCTTGGGGGGCAAGTCCCCCTTGGCCGCCGCCCCCCTTGGAGATCCATTCTCCTAGGGCCGGCTGTTGGAAACATGACCTAGAGGCAATAATAAAAGGATTATTATTATATTTCCTTGTTCATGATAATTGTCTTTTATTCATGCTATAATTGTGTTATCCGGAAATCGTAATACATGTGTGAATACATAGACACCAACATGTCCCTAGTAAGCCTCTAGTTGACTAGCTCGTTGATCAACAGATAGTCATGGTTTCCTGACTATGGACATTGGATGTCATTGATAACGAGATCACATCATTAGGAGAATGATGTGATGGACAAGACCCAATCCTAAACATAGCACAAGATCGTATAGTTCGTTTGCTAGAGTTTTTCCAATGTCAAGTATCTTTTCCTTAGACCATGATATCGTGTAACTCCCGGATACCGTAGGAGTGCTTTGGGTGTACCAAATGTCACAACGTAACTGGGTGACTATAAAGGTATACTATGGGTATCTCAGAAAGTGTCTATTGGGTTGACACGGATCAAGACTGGGATTTGTCACTCCGTATGACGGAGAGGTATCTCTGGGCCCACTCGGTAATGCATCATCATAATGAGATCAAAGTGACCAAGTGTTTGGTCACGGGATCATGCATTACAGTACGAGTAAAGTGACTTGCCGGTAACGAGATTGAACGAGGTATTGGGATACCGACGATTGAATCTCGGGCAAGTAACATACCGATTGACAAAGGGAATTGTATACGGGGTTGCTTGAATCCTCGACATCGTGGTTCATCCGATGAGATCATCAAGGAGCATGTGGGAGCCAACATGGGTATCCAGATCCCGCTGTTGGTTATTGACCGGAGAGTCGTCTCGGTCATGTCTACATGTCTCCCGAACCCGTAGGGTCTACACACTTAAGGTTCGGTGATGCTAGGGTTGTATGGATATGAGTATGCAGTAATCCGAAAGTTGTTCGGAGTCCCGGATGAGATCCCGGACGTCACGAAGAGTTCCAGAATGGTCCGGAGGTGAAGAATTATATATAGGAAGTGCAGTTTCGGCCATCGGGAGAGTTTCGGGGGTCAACGGTATTGTACCGGGACCACCAGAAGGGTCCAGGGGGTCCACCGGGTGGGGCCACCCATCCTGGAGGGCCCCATGGGCTGAAGTGGGGAGGGAACCAGCCCATAGTGGGCTGGTGCGCCCCCCCCCTTGGGCCCCCCATGCGCATAGGGTTGGGAACCCTAGGGGAGGGGGCGCCTCCACTTGCCTTGGGGGGCACTCCTCCCCCTTGGCCGCCGCCCCCCTAGGAGATCCCATCTCCTAGGGCCGGCGCACCCCCTAGGGGGCCTATATAAAGGAGGGGGGAGGGCAGGCGCACCCTGAAGTCTTGGCGCCTCCCTCTCCCCTGCTACACCTCTCCCTCTCGCAGAAGAACGGCGAAGCCCTACTGCGGTGACTGCTGCATCCACCACCACACCGTCGTGCTGCTGGATCTTCATCAACCTCTCCTTCCCCCTTGCTGGATCAAGAAGGAGGAGACGTCACGCTGACGGTACGTGTGTTGAACACAGAGGTGCCGTCCGTTCGGCGCTAGGATCTCCGGTGATTTGGATCACGACGAGTACGACTCCCTCATCCCCGTTCTTTGAATGCTTCCGCTCGCGATCTACAAAGGTATGTAGATGCATCCGATCACTCGTTGCTAGATGAACTCATAGATGGATCTTGGTGAAAACGTAGGAAATTTTTTTGTTTTCTGCAACGTTCCCCAACAGTGGCATCATGAGCTAGGTCTATGCGTAGTTCTCTTTGCACGAGTAGAACACAATTTGTTGTCGGCGTAGATGTTGTCAACTTTCTTGCCGCTACTAGTCTTATTTTGCTTCAGCGGTATTGTGGGATGAAGCGGCCCGGACCAACCTTACACGTATGCTTACGTGAGACCAGTTCCACCGACTGACATGCACTAGTTGCATAAGGTGGCTGGCGGGTGTCTGTCTCTCCCACTTTAGTTGGAGCGGATTTCATGAAAAGGGTCCTTATGAAGGGTAAATAGAAGTTGACAAATCACGTTGTGGCTTTAACATAGGTAAGAAAACGTTCTTGCTAGAACCCTCTTGCAGCCACGTAAAAACTTGCAACAACAATTAGAGGACGTCTAACTTGTTTTTGCAGCATGTGTTTTGTGATGTGATATGGCCAAAGTTGTGATGAATGATGAATGATATATATGTGATGTATGAGATCATGTTCTTGTAATAGGAATCACAACTTGCATGTCGATGAGTATGACAACCGGCAGGAGCCATAGGAGTTGTCTTTATTTTTTTGTATGACCTGTGTGTCATTGAGAAACGCCATGTAAATTACTTTACTTTATTGCTAAATGTGTTAGCCATAGTAGTAGAAGTAATAGTTGGCGAGCAACTTTATGGAGACACGATGATGGAGATCATGGTGTCATGCCGGTGAAAAGATGATCATGGAGCCCCAAGATGGAGATCACATGAGCTATATGATATTGGCCATATCATGTCACTATTATTTGATTGCATGAGATGTTTATCATGTTTTTGCATCTTGTTTACTTAGAACGACGGTAGTAAACAAGATGATTCCTCATAATAATTTCAAGAAAGTGTTTCCCCTAACTATGGGCCGTTGCGACAGTTTGTTGTTTCGAAGCAGCACGTGATGATCGGGTGTGATAGATTCCAACGTTCACATACAACGGGTGTAAGACAGATTTACACATGCAAACACTTAGGTTGACTTGACGAGCCTAGCATGTACAGACATGGCCTCGAAACACAGAAGACCGAAAGGTCAAGCATGAGTCGTATAGAAGATACGATCAACATGAAGATGTTCACTGATGTTGACTAGTCCGTCTCACGTGATGATCGGACACGGCCTAGTTAACTCGGATCATGTTATACTTAGATGACCGGAGGGATGTCTATCTAAGTGGGAGTTCATTGAATAATTTGATTAGATGAACTTAATTATCATGAACTTAGTCTGAAATCTTTACAACATGTATTGTAGATCAAATGGCCAATGTTGTCCTCAACTTCAACGCGTTCCTAGAGAAAACCAAGCTGAAAGACGATGGCAGCAACTATACGGACTGGGTCCGGAACCTGAGGATCATCCTCATAGCTTCCAAGAAAGATTATGTCCTACAAGCACCGCTAGGTGAAGCACCTGCTCTCCCTGCAGAACAAGACATTGTGAACGCTTGGCAGACACGTACCGATGATTACTACCTCGTTCAGTGCGGCATGCTTTACAGCTTAGAGCCGGGGCTCCAAAAGCGTTTTGAGAGACATGGGGCATATGAGATGTTCGAAGAGCTGAAAATGGTTTTTCAAGCTCATGCCCGGGTTGAGAGATATGAAGTCTCCGACAAGTTCTTCAGCTATAAGATGGAGGAAAACAGTTCTGTCAGTGAGCACATACTCACTATGTCTGGGTTACATAACCGCTTGACTCAGCAGGGAGTTAATCTCCCGGATGACGCGGTCATTGATAGAATCCTTCAGTCGCTTCCACCGAGCTACAAGAGCTTTGTGATGAACTTCAATATGTAGGGGATGGAAAAGACCATTCCTGAAGTATTTGCAATGCTGAAATCAGCAGAGGTAGAAGTCAAAAAGGAACATCAAGTGTTGATGGTGAATAAAACCACTAAGTTCATGAAAGGCAAGGGTAAGAAGAACTTCAAGAAGGACGGCAAGGGAGTTGCCGTGCCCGGTAAGCAAGCTGCCGGGAAGAAGCCAAAGAATGGACCCAAGCCCGAGACTGAGTGCTTTTATTGCAAGGGAAGTGGTCACTGGAAGCGGAACTGCCCCAAATACTTAGCGGACAAGAAGGCCGGCATCACGAAAGGTATATGTGATATACATGTAATTGATGTGTACCTTACCAGTACTCGTAGTAGCTCCTGGGTATTTGATACCAGTGCGGTTGCTCACATTTGTAACTCAAAGCAGGAGCTGCGGAATAAGCGGAGACTGACGAAGGACGAGGTGACGATGCACGTCGGGAATGGTTCCAAGGTCGATGTGATGGCCGTCGACACGCTACCTCTACATTTACCTACGGGATTAGTTTTAAACCTCAATAATTGTTATTTAGTGCCAGCTTTGAGCATGAACATTGTATCAGGATCTTGTTTAATACAAGATGGCTACTCATTTAAATCTGAGAATAATGGTTGTTCTATTTATATGAGAGATATGTTTTATGGTCATGCTCCGATGGTGAATGGTTTATTCTTAATGAATCTCGAGCGTAATGCTACACATATTCATAGTGTGAACACCAAAAGATGTAAGGTTGATAATGATAGTCCCACATACTTGTGGCACTGCCGCCTTGGTCACATAGGTGTCAAACGCATGAAGAAGCTCCATGCAGATGGACTTTTAGAGTCTCTTGATTACGAATCATTTGACACGGGCGAACCATGCCTCATGGGTAAAATGACCAAGATTCCATTCTCAGGAACAATGGAGCGAGCAGCCAACTTATTGGAAATCATACATACTGATGTGTGTGGTCCAATGAGTGTTGAGGCTCGCGGTGGCTATCGTTATGTTCTCACCCTCACTGATGACTTGAGTAGATATGGGTATGTCTATTGAATGAAACACAAGTCTGAGACCTTTGAAAAGTTCAAGGAATTTCAAAGTGAGGTTGAGAATCAACGTGACAGGAAAATCAAGTTCTTGTGATCAGATCGTGGGGGAGAATAATTGAGTCACGAATTTGGCATACACTTAAGAAAATGTGGAATAGTTTCACAACTCACGCCGCCTGGAACACATCGGCGTAATGGTGTGTCCGAACGTCGTAATCGCACTCTATTAGATATGGTGCAATCTATGATGTCTCTTACCGATTTACCGCTATCATTTTGGGGCTATGCTTTAGAGACTGCCGCATTCACTTTAAATAGGGCTCCGTCGAAATCCGTTGAGACGACACCGTATGAATTATGGTTTGGGAAGAAACCTAAGCTGTCATTTCTAAAAGTTTGGGGATGCGATGCTTATGTCAAGAAATTTCAACCTGAAAAGCTCGAACCCAAGTCGGAAAAATGCGTCTTCATAGGATACCCTAAAGAAACTATTGGGTATACCTTCTACCTCAGATACGAAGGCAAGATCTTTGTTGCCAAGAATGGATCCTTTCTAGAGAAAGAGTTTCTCTCGAAAGAAGTAAGTGGGAGGAAAGTAGAACTTGATGAAGTATTACCTCTTGAACCGGAAAGTGGCGCAACTCAGGAAAATGTTCCTGTGGTGCCTGCACCAATTAGAGAGGAAGTTAATGATGATGATCAAGATACTTCTGATCAAGCTCCTACTGAACTTCGAAGGTCCACACGGACACGTTCCGCACCAGAGTGGTACGACAACCCTGTCTTTGAAATCATGTTGTTAGACAACGGTGAACCTTCGAACTATGAAGAAGCGATGGCAGGCCCGGATTCCGACAAATGGCTGGAAGCCATGAAATCCGAGATAGGATCCATGTATGAAAATGAAGTATGGACTTTGACTGACTTGCCCGATGATCGGCGAGCCATAGAAAATAAATGGATCTTTAAGAAGAAGATAGACGCGGATGGTAATGTGACCATCTATAAAGCTCGGCTTGTCGCTAAGGGTTATCGACAAGTTCGAGGGGTTGACTACGATGAGACTTTCTCACCTGTAGTGAAGCTGAAGTCCGTCCGAATCATGTTAGCAATTGCCGCATTCTATGATTATGAGATATGGCAAATGGACGTCAAAACGGCATTCCTTAATGGTTTCCTTAAGGAAGAATTGTATATGATGCATCCGGAAGGTTTTGTCGATCCTAAGAATGCTGACAAGGTATGCAAGCTCCAACGCTCGATTTATGGGCTGGTGCAAGCATCTCGGAGTTGGAACATTTGCTTTGATGAGATGATCAAAGCGTTTGGGTTTATGCA
Organism: Triticum aestivum; assembly: GCF_018294505.1. Lineage (NCBI taxonomy): Eukaryota > Viridiplantae > Streptophyta > Magnoliopsida > Poales > Poaceae > Triticum > Triticum aestivum. The sequence goes on from NC_057800.1 coordinate 587,550,137, forward strand.
GACTTATGGAGAAGCCTGCATTTACAAGAAAGTGAGTGGGAGCTCTGTAGAATTTCTCATATTATATGTAGATGGCATACTTTTGATGGGAAATGATATAGAGCTTTTGGACAGCATTAAGGCCTACTTGAATAAGAGTTTTTCAATGAAGGACCTTGGAGAAGCTGCTTATATATTAGGCATCAAGATCTATAGAGATAGATCAAGACGCCTCATAGGTCTTTCACAAAGCACATACCTTGATAAGATATTGAAGAAGTTCAATATGGATCAGTCTAAGAAGGGGTTCTTGCCTGTGTTGCAAGGTGTGAAATTGAGCTCAGCTCAATGTCCGACCACGGCAAAAGATATGGAAGAGATGAGTATCACCCCCTATGCCTCAGCCATAGGGTCTATTATGTATGCCATGTTGTGTACCAGACCTGATGTAAACCTTGCCGTAAGTTTGGTAGGTAGGTACCAAAGTAATCCCGGCAAGGAACACTAGACAGCGGTTAAGAATATCCTAAAGTACCTGAAAAGGACTAAGGAAATGTTTCTCGTTTATGGAGGTGACGAAGAGCTCATCGTAAAGGGTTACGTTGACGCTAGCTTCGACACAGATCTAGATGACTCTAAGTCACAAACCGGATACATGTATATTTTGAATGGTGGGGCAGTAAGCTGGTGCATTTGCAAGCAGAGCGTTAGGGCGGGATCTACATGTGAAGCGGAGTACATGGCAGCCTCGGAGGCAGCACATGAAGCAATTTGGGTGAAGGAGTTCATCACCGACCTAGGAGTCATACCCAATGCGTCGGGGCCGATCAAACTCTTCTATGACAACACTGGAGCTATTGCACTTGCCAAGGAGCCCAGGTTTCACAAGAAGACCAGGCACATCAAGTGTCACTTCAACTCCATTCGTGAAAATGTTCAAGATGGACACATAGATATTTGTAAAGTACATACGGACCTGAATGTAGCAGATCCGTTGACTAAACCTCTCCCTAGAGCAAAACATGATCAACACCAGAATTCCATGGGTGTTCGATTCATCACAATGTAACTAGATTATTGACTCTAGTGCAAGTGGGAGACTGTTGGAAATATGCCCTAGAGGCAATAATAAAAGGATTATTATTATATTTCCTTGTTCATGATAATTGTCTTTTATTCATGCTATAATTGTGTTATCCGGAAATCGTAATACATGTGTGAATACATAGACACCAACATGTCCCTAGTAATCCTCTAGTTGACTAGCTCATTGATCAACAGATAGTCATGGTTTCCTGACTATGGACATTGGATGTCATTGATAACGAGATCACATCATTAGGAGAATGTTGTGATGGACAAGACCCAATCCTAAACATAGCACAAGATCATATAGTTCGTTTGCTAGAGTTTTTCCAATGTCAAGTATCTTTTCCTTAGACCATGAGATCGTGTAACTCCCGGACACCGTAGGAGTGCTTTGGGTGTACCAAACGTCACAACGTAACTGGGTGACTATAAAGGTATACTACGGGTATCTCCGAAAGTGTCTGTTGGGTTGACACGGATCAAGACTGGGATTTGTCACTCCGTATGACGGAGAGGTATCTCTGGGCCCACTCGGTAATGCATCATCATAATGAGCTCAAAGTGACCAAGTGTCTGGTCACGGGATCATGCATTACGGTACGAGTAAAGTGACTTGCCGGTAACGATATTGAACGAGGTATTGGGATATCGAGGATCGAATCTCGGGCAAGTAACATACCGATTGATAAAGGGAATTGTATACGGGGTTGCTTGAATCCTCGACATTGTGGTTCATCCGATGAGATCATCGAGGAGCATGTGGGCGCCAACATGGGTATCCAGATCCCGCTGTTGGTTATTGACCGGAGAGTCATCTCGGTCATGTCTACATGTCTCCCGAACCCGTAGGGTCTACACACTTAAGGTTCGGTGACGCTAGGGTTGTATGGATATGAGTATGCAGTAATCCAAAAGTTGTTCGGAGTCCCGGATGAGATCCCGAACTTCATGAAGAGTTCCGGAATGGTCTGGAGGTGACGAATTATATATAGGAAGTGCAGTTTCGGCCATCGGGAGAGTTTCGGGGGTCAAAGGTATTGTACCGGGACCACCGGAAGGGTCCCGGGGGTCCACCGGGTGGGGCCACCCATCCCGAAGGGCCCCGTGGGCTGAAGTGGGGAGGGAACCAGCCCATAGTGGGCTGGTGTGCTCCCCTTGGGCCCCCCATGCGCCTAGGGTTGGGAACCCTAGGGGAGGGGGCGCCTCCACTTGCCTTCGGGGGCACTCCTCCCCCTTGGCCGCCGCCCCCCCTAGGAGATCCCATCTCCTAGGGCCGGCGCACCCCCTAGGGGGCCTATATAAAGGAGGGGGGAGGGAGGGCAGACGCACCCTGAAGTCTTGGCGCCTCCCTCCCCCCTTCTACACCTCTCCCTCTCGCAGAAGAACGGCGAAGCCCTGCTGCGGTGACTGCTGCATCCACCACCATGCCGTCGTGCTGCTGGATCTTCATCAACCTCTCCTTCCCCCTTGCTGGATCAAGAAGGAGGAGACGTCACACTGACCATACGTGTGTTGAACGCGGAGGTGCCGTCCGTTCGGCGCTAGGATCTCCGGTGATTCGACGAGTATGACTCCCTCATCCCCGTTCTTTGAACGCTTCCGCTCGCGATCTACAAAGGTATGTAGATGCATCCGATCACTCGTTGCTAGATGAACTCATAGATGGATCTTGGTGAAAACGTAGGAATTTTTTTTTTGTTTTCTGCAATGTTCCCCAACACCGCGCCACCCCTAGGGGCCCTATATATAGTGGGGGGAGGGTAGTCGCACCCAAGTCCCTGGCGCCTCCCTCTCCCCCCGTGACACCTCTCCCTCTCGTTGCTGCTTGGCGAAGCCCTGCCGAGATCACCGCTGCTTCCACCACCATGCCGTCGTGCTGCTGGATCTCCATCAACCTCTCCTTCCCCTTGCTGGATCAAGGAGGAGACGTCTTCCCAACCATACTTGTGTTGAACGCGAAGGTGCCGTCCGTTCGGCGCTCGGTCATTGGTGATTTGGATCACGACGAGTACGACTCCATCAACCCCGTTCTCTTGAACGCTTCCGCTCGCGATCTACAAGGGTATGTAGATGCACTCCCCTCTCCCTTGTTGCTAGATGAATCCATAGATTGATCTTGGTGATGCGTAGAAAATTTTAAAATTCTGCTACGATCCCCAACAGCAAGGAGCTCAAGGAATACCTGACGCAAGGGACGCTACTGGAGAAGGAGGAGGACATGGAGCGTGTGGCCCGACAGGCTACGACATACTGCATCCAGGATGATGAGTTATACAAGAAGCGACCAAATGACGTTTCCTTACGATGCATCTCAAGGGAACAGGGGAACGAGCTGCTGGCTGACATACACGGCGGAGACTGCAGGCACCACTCGTCATCATGAACCCACATCGACAAGGCATTCCGCAGCGGGTTCTACTGGCCTACGGCGCTCAACGATGCAAGCGAGCCGGTGAAGTCCTGCGAGGCCTGCCAATTCCACGTCAAGCAGATCCATCAGCCAACTCAGGGCCTCCAGACCATCCCGCTCTCGTGGCCGTTCACAGTCTGGGGGCTGGATATCTTAGGCCCGTTCCCTCGAGTGCCTGGGGGCTACCGCTACCTCTACGTCGCCATCGATAAGTTCACCAAATGGGCGGAGGTGGAAGCCGTCCACTCCATCCCGGCCGGATCCGCGGTCAAGTTCATCAAGGGTCTCGTAAGCCGGTTTTGGTCCCTAATCGCATCATCACCGACAATGGCTCGTAGTTAACTAGCAATCTTTTCAAGGCATACTGTGCTAACCTTGGAATGCAGATCTGCTACGCTTCAGTGGCACACCCCAGGAGTAATGGCCAAGTCGAACGCGCCAACGCAGAGGTCCTCAGAGGCCTCAAGACTAGGACCTTCAAAAAGAAGCTTGAGGCCTGCGGCAAGGGCTGGCACGATGAGCTCCAGTCTGTGTTGTGGTCCATCCACACCACTACCACCAAGCCAACAGGCGAGACCCTGTTCTTCCTCGTCTATGGAGCAGAAGCGGTTCTCCCTCACGAGGTCAAGCATCGCTCCGCGCGGGTCCTGGCGTTTGATGAGACGCAGCAGGACGCCATGCAGGGGATGGACCTTGTGCTGGGGGAAGAATGCCAGCGTGAAGCCTCGCTCCGGGCGGCAAGGTACCAGTAGGTGTTGCGACGGTACCACTATTGCAGCGTCCGCTCCACGACGCTCGAGGTGGGTGGTCTCGTCCTGAGGCGGGTGCTATGCAGGGAAGGGCTGCACAAGCTCTCGCCCATGTGGGAGGGCCCGTTTAGGATCGCCCGTGTCTCTAGGCCTGGCGCCGTGCGCCTGGAGACACAAGACGGGATCCCCATCCAGAACGCCTGGAACATCCAGCACCTCCGGAAGTTCTACCCATGAAGTAAGGCCCAGCACCTGTGAAGCAAGGCCCCGTGCCTGTGAAGGTCGCCGCACGTGACACTCTCACGTAATAATGAGTGGGGATGTACATGCCCCGGAGTCTCAGGTGTGCCGTCCTCGGGCCTCGAGGGCTCCCTCCCACGTCCTAGTGGAAGCACTTAGCTCCGCGCTGGTGAGAAGATTAGACTAGGTGCCGGACGCGACTTTTCATTTGCTTTCCGTAGTTGGCTTGCCCCCTTTTTCTTAATGCAAGTCCGCATTCTAGTTTTTCTTGTCCTCTTGGTTCGACCGCCTTTTCCTCTGTTCTTCTTTGGATTTTTGTTTTGGTCCGTGCTCTCCCTCGCATGCCTCGTGAGGGGGCTGGATAGGTGCCCTCGTGAGCGTTTTTCCTGTTCTTCGCAAGGCACCCTCGCCCGAGCCCGCAAGCTGGCACACCTCTCTCAATCCGTGCCCCTCGGGTATCGTGATACGAAGCGCTAGGTCATGGCCGGCGGCGCCTGAGACCAGGATTCGGAAGAATAAGAGTTTATTAAAAAAATACAGTTCTTAGATGCCCCTCAAGCAAAGGAGGCCTCGCCAGGCACTGGGAAATGCGCGCCTCACGAGGCGGAAACTACTTCAAACACATCAAGCTAAGTTATCTCTACACGCCTACATAAAACGCTGGTACTGCCGCACGACACATGAACGATAAACATAACATCGTGACCTAGAAGTCATGGTTCATTACACGCCCCTGCAGGGCCCATACTTGTTTCTTCTTAAATGTAGGAAGGAAAGAACAAAACAAAAGTGGCGCATGCCCCCATAGCAGTTCGCGAGGACGGGCCCATGGCGCTCTCCTCGGCTCAGCTAGACCCCTCCTCGCGCTTCACTAGAGAGTGGCGACGAGACGACCCGCTGCCACCCTTGAAACGGGCGCGGCAGCTGGTCATAGCTATCGCTGCTAGAGCTGTCGCTAGAGGAGGAGTCACCGTAGCTGGACGAGCCGCGGCCAGTGCCGAGGACGAAGCCACCTTCATCCTCGTCACGACCATCACCAAGGCCGAGAAACTCGTCGCCGTCGTTGTCCTCGGGGTAGCACCCGACGCGGCGACCATCTTCCCCGAATACCCGCACATAGAGGGCCGCGTCGCCGTCATACTTGAAGTGGAGGGCACACCGCCGGTCCAGGCCATGCGCGCGGGCAAACGTCTGCCAGCCACGGGCCAGGGCCATGTTGCCTGCGCCGGAGAGTTCCACTGTGAGCCATGAAGCCTTGCTATAGCAGCCGTCCGCGTGTAGCCAAAGACCACCTAGACCCATGGCTGGCAGTTCACTGACGAAGAAGCGCGGGAGCTGAAGCCAGGTGCCAGCCGGGTTCTCTGACCACACGATGAACTCCGACATCTCCTCCACCGAGGAGGCCACGCAACCATGGCGTGCCTCACTACATCGACGGGACTGCCACGACTTGGGCGACTCCCGCCGCGCGGGGAGGCACCGCCGCTGCTGCGAGGGGCCACGGTGGGGGTCACGGCATGCTTGCGCGAGCGACCACGCCCCATCTTGGGTGGCGACGATCCAGGCCCCTCCTGGTGAGCCTTGGCCTTTTTTGCGACTGAGAACCTCTTCACCGGCCCCTCCTAGCGGGCCTTGCCGTTCTCTGCGGCCGAGAACCTCTTCGCCGGCGCCATGAGTGCCTTTGCTAGCAAGGAAGCAAGGAAGAGGAAGAAGCAGGAGGAGTGAAGGAAGAGATGGGGGCGGGGGCTTCGCTCCCCCTTCCCCTTTATAGCCAAGAGGAGGCCAACCGCTGGCCTCCATGATCTAAGGTGATAATAACCTTTTTCCTGCATGCAGCAGGGACTTGTGAAGTCGGGCAGTTGCCGATGCAGCATGGGGAAGCGGAGACGCCGACATCCAATCAATCGCCACGCGTCAGCCGAGGCTGTAGGCTGTTTGGGCCCATGGCGCTATGCACTTGCCCCTTGGCTTCGCCTCGAAGCCAAGTCCGAGCGCGCCTTGGGTCGGGGGCTACTGTCAGCATCCTGGGAATGGGGTCCCCAGACTTGCCTGGCTGTGGCCCATGGCGTGGCTCCACCAGCGGCCCTGCATGACCCATCTTTAGAAGGAAACACTCAATACCCTCGCGAGGGTCCAAGCCTCGCCAGGTGGACGATGCAAGACCTCCTCGGGGGCGGCCTCACCAGGTTGGCTCACGAGGGGCGGAGAGATCAAGGCAAGGGGCACCTCACGAGGTTCCTGTGACGCAATCCATGAGGACCAGGGCTAGGCGGGGGCTAGAGCGCGCATTGTCCTCTTTTCCTCTTTGGTGCTAAAGAGGCAAGCATGGGAGAGGAGTCCCGAGGCAGCAGGCAAAGGTTTCCATATCGGTGCAACGAGACCAAGACCAGCAAGATGGCAGGACGGAGGTCACTATGGAGCCTAGGATGATGTCATCACCAAAGCCTTTGGCAGACGAAGACCATCTTTTGTCAGGATAGCTTGTACAAGCTGCCCCCTTCAAATTGGCTGTTGTGGGATCCCTTCCTGCCTAATATTTGGGAGGAGGACCCGGGCCTCTATATATTGGACTAGCCACCATCGTGGAGGGGGGATCACATCTTGGACCGGATCCACTCCACTAAGGCAACCACACAAACTCACCAAGCACAAGAGCACCTCTCCTAAGGAGGTTGTTCTTCCCTGGTAACTGTTCATCCTCAGCCCAAGAGGCAATCCACCACACCACACTGGAGTAGGGTATTACACCACATCGATGGCCCGAACCAGTATAAATCTTGTGTCCCTTTGTTCCGCGAGTTCGACGTGCTAAGCCTTGAGATTGCGGTGAGGGCGTGAGCTAGAGGGAGGAGAGATCTTCGTGCGCACCCCAGTGTTCGAACTTCAAGGGTTTTGTCGGAACCCGAAATCCGACAGCTAGTATTTTTCATTAATTCGGAAACGTGTCTCCGTGGATTTTCAGGTCATTCTGAGAACTTTTATTTCTGCACAAAAATAACACCATGGCAGTTCTGCTGAAAACATCGTTAGTCCGGGTTAGTTCCATTCAAATCATGCAAGTTAGAGTCCAAAACAAGGGCAAAAGTGTTTGGAAAATTAGATACGTTGGAGACGAATCAACTCCCCCAAGCTTAAACCTTTGCTTGTCCTCAAGCAATTCAGTTGACAAACTGAAAGTGATAAAGAAAAACTTTTACAAACTCTGTTTGATCTTGTTGTTGCAAATATGTAAAGCCAACATTCAAGTTTTCAACAAATATTATGAACTAACAATATTCACAATAACATTTAGGTCTCATGTTTCATATCAATGGCATAATCAACTGGCGAGCAATAATAATAAATCTTGGATGACAACACTTTCTCAAAACAATCATAACATGATATAACAAGATGGTATCTCGCTAGCCCTTTCTGAGACCACAAAACATAAATGCAAAGCACCCCTGAAGATCAAGGACTGACTAGACATTGTAATTCATGGTAAAAGAGATCCAGTCACAGTCATACTTAATGTAAATTAATAGCAATGCATGCGAATGACAGCGGTACTCTCCAACTGGTGCTTTTTAATAAGAGGATGATGACTCAACATAGAAGTAAATAGATAGGCCCTTCGCAGAGGGAAGCAGGGATTTGCAGAGGTGCCAGATCTCGAGTTTTGAAATAGATATAAATAATATTTTGAGTGGCATACTTTCATTATCAACATAACAACCAAGAGATCTCGATATCTTCCATGCTACACACATTATAGGTGGTTCCCAAACAGAATAGTAAAGTTTATACTCCCCCACCACCAACAAACATAAATCCATGGCTTGTATGAAACAACGGGTGCTGTCCAACTAACAACAATCCTGGGGGAGTTTTGTTTGCAATTATTTCGATTTGATTTGAGCATGGGACCGGGCATCCTGGTTACCTGCCATTTCTCGTGAATGATGAGTGGGGTCCACTCATCGTGAGAATAACCCACCTAGCATGGAAGATATAGACAACCCTAGTTGATACATGAGCTATTCGAGCATACAAGACGGAATTTCATTTGAAGGTTTAGAGTTTGGCACATACAAATTTACTAGGAACGGCATGTAAATACCGCATATAGGAAGGTATGGTGGACTCATATGGAATAACTTTGGGGATTATGGAAGCGGATGCACAAGCAGTATTCCTGCTTAGTACAAGTGAAGGCTAGAAAGAGACTGGGAAGCGACCAACTAGAGAGCGACAATAGTCATGAACATGCATTAAGATTAGTCAACAATGAGTGCAAGCATGAGTAGGATATAAATCACCGTGAACATAAATATCGTGGAGGCTATGTTGATTTTGTTTCAACTACATGCGTGAACATGTGCCAAATCAAGCCACTCGAATCGTTCAAAGGAGGATACCACCCTATCATACCACATCATGACCATTTTAATAGCATGTTGGCACGCAAGGTAAACCATTATAAACTCCTAGCTAATTAAGTATATCATGGGAAACTATAATCTCTAATTGTCATTGCAAACATGTTTCATTCATAATAGGCTGAATCAGGAATGATGAACTAATCATATTTACAAAAACAAGATATGTCGAGTTCATACCAGCTTCTCTCATCTTACTCAGCCCATCATATATCATCATTATTGCCTTTCACTCGCACAACCGAACGGTGTGGATAATAATAATAGTGCACGTACATTGGACTAAGCTGGAATCTATAAGCATTTTATACAAGGGAGAAGACAAGGTAATATGGGCTCTTGGTTAAATCAACAATAATGCATATGAGAGCCACTCAACATTTTCATCATGGTCTTCTCCTCTCGACCCCCAAAGAATAAGAAAGGAAATAAAACTATTTACAAGGGAAAGCTCCCAACAAGCAAAAGAAGAACGCGAAATCTTTTTGGGTTTTCTTTTAGTTACTACTACTACAGGCATGGAAAGTAAACTAGCTAAAAGCTACGACTCATTTTTTTGTTTTTCTTAAGGTTTTTCAAACACACAAGAAGAAGGCTTAGAAAAGAAAATAAACTAGCATGGATAGTACAATGAAAATGTATGAGCACCGACAACTAGAATGAGTGTGTGAACATGAATGTAATATCGGTGAGAAATACGTACTCCCCCAAGCTTAGGCTTTTGGCCTAAGTTGGTCTATGGCCACCGCTGGCCTGGCGGATATCCAAAGTCGTAGCTGGGGTTGTACTGAGATGCAACAGCTACTGCCTGAAGATCTACAGCTTGGAGGCAAGCTGCCTCCGTCCTCCTCTCATACTCGTTCGCCTCCTCCCTGGTTATAACATATCTCCTTTTTCCCTGAAAGTTAAAGAAAGTAGGAATAGGGAGGGCAACATGGACAGTGTGTTGTCTGTCAAAGATTAGTCGGTACTGGAGGAACTATTCATTCCTCTCAAGAAACTGATGGCGAACCATAGCACTATAATCTAGATAAGCAGGAGGCAACTCCATATCATTTCCATGTGTGGGTACACCAAGATAATTAGCTACACGAGTTGCATAAATTCCACCAAAAAATCTCCACTTGTAGCGTTAAGATGCAACCTTCGTGAAACAATGGCCCCTAAGTTATATTGTTTATTACCTAATACCACACTCTTGAGGACACTAAGATCTGGAACGCACATGTGACAAGCCTCATCTTTAACGTTAATGCATCTACCTATAAAGAGAGCAAAATAATGTATGGAAGGGAAATGAATGGTCCCTATCATAGCTTGTGTGATTTCCCTAGATTCCCCCACAGTGATACTAGCAAGAAAGTCTTTATATTTAGATTTGCAAGGTTCACTAACATTGCCCCATTGCGGGGGTTTACAAGCAGTATTAAAATCTTCTAGATCCATGGTATATGATTTGTCATAAAGATCAAATAAAATAGTGTGAATATTGCACGAGGATGTAGATTTAAACCTCCTCACAAAGGAATCAGTTAGGTAGTGGTACTGTAGGCACTTATCTGACACGAAGTCCTCAAGATCAGCATTACACAGATACACGTCAAATTCATCCTTGATGCATGCCTGGACCATAAACTCCTCTGACGGCCATTCACAAGGCCGCACTTGAGCTTCCCTCGGTGGTTGATTGTCCGGCTCACGTATCGCTAGCCTTGGTTCTTGCTTCCTTGAGGAACCACATTGGTACATTTTCCTATGCATTTTTCTTTCTCTGAAAAATTTCTAAAATTTTAGTGACTCAAAATATAAGTGAATCAAACTCAACGAGATTGATAGCAACTACTCCCACAGGTGCCCAGAGGCTATATCATGCATTAAAACTACTTTGGACCATATAAATTTGACATGCAAGCTCAAGAATAGGGTCACCTTAGCAGCAAAAAATTGCAATAAATAAATCACTAGAACAAAAACTAATTGGACCATTGGAGGAGTCACATACCGAAGAATAATACCCCAAAACAGTTTTGTGAATGGAGGTTTGAGCAAAGAGATCAAAAATGGCAGCAAGATGAGCTAGAACACGGGTTTGAGCTATGGGAGGATTTTTTTTCTGGATGAAGACGAAGTGAGTGGGTGCTGGAGTAAGTGGAGGGTGTCCACATGGGGCCCACGAGGCAGGGGCGCGCCCTGTGCCCTCGTGGCCAAATGGTGGGCCCCCTGGTGTGTTCTTAGTGCCAGAAATTCTTAAATATTCTACAAAAAATTATATTTCATTTTCAGGACATTCGGAGAACTTTTATTTTCGGGGTATTTTTATTGCAAGGATAATTCAGAAAACAGACTAGAAATACTATTTTTGCTTTATTTAATCTAAATAACAGAAAGTAAAAGGAGGGTACAGAGAGTTGTGCTTTCTAACTTCATCCATATCGTTCTCATCAAAAGGAATCCACTAACAAGGTTGATCAAGTCTTGTTAACAAACTCTTTCCGAATAACATGAAACCAGAGAATTTTCGAATAACACTAGGTTACCTCAACGGGGATATGCATGTCCCCAACAATAAGAATATCATATTTCTTCTTGACAGTAGGAAGAGGGAATTCAAAACTTCCAATAGTAATCGTTGAAATTTTTCCAATAGAATTGATACTGTGGACTTGAGGTTGTTTCCTCGGAAAGTGTACCGTATGCTCATTACCATTAACATGAAAAGTGACATTGCCTTTGTTGCAATCAATAACAGCCCCTGCAGTATTCAAAAAGGGTCTACCTAAGGATAATCGACATACTATCGTCCTCGGGAATATCAAGAATAACAAAATCCATTAAAATAGTAATGTTTGCAACCACAACAGGCACATCCTCATAGATACTGACAGGTATAACAGTTGATTTATCGGCCATTTGCAAATATATTTAAGTAGGTGTCAACTTATTCAAATCAAGTCTACGATATAAAGAGAGAGGATAACACTAACACCGGCTCCAAGATCACATAAAGCAGTTTTAACATAGTTTCTTTTAATGGAGCATGGTATAGTTGGTACTCCGGGATCTCCTAGTTTCTTTGGTATTCCACCTTTAAAAGTATAATTGGAAAGCATGGTGGAAATTTCAGCTTCCGGTATCTTTCTTTTATTTGTAACAATATCTTTCATATACTTAGCATAAGGATTTATTTTAAGCATATCAGTCAAACGCATACGCAAAAAGATAGGTCTAATCATTTCAGCAAAGCGCTCAAAATCCTCATCATCCTTTTTCTTGGATGGTTCAGGAGGAAAAGGCATGTGTTTCTGAACCCATGGTTCTCTTTCTTTACTATGCTTCCTAGCAACGAAGTCTCTCTTATCATAACGTTGGTTCTTTGATTGTGGGTTTTCAAGATCAACAACAGGTTCAATCTCTACATCATTGTTATTGCTAGGTTGAGCATCAACATGAACACCATCATTATCAGTAGGTTCATGTTCATTACCAGATTGTGTTTTAGCATCAGAAATAGAACTATCATTGGGATTCTTAGGAGTGTCAACAACAGGTTCACTAGAAGCATGCAAAGTCCTATCATTTTTCTTTTTCTTCTTCTTAGAAGGACTAGGTGCATCGACATTAGTTCTCTGAGAATCTTGCTCAACTCTCTTAGGGTGGCCCTCAAGATACAAAGGTTCCTGAGTCATTTTACCCCCTCTAGTCATAACTCTAACAACATTATCATTTTTCTTATTACTTAATTCATTAAGCAAATCATCTTGTGCTTTAAGCACTTGTTCTACCTGAGTGGTAACCATAGAAGCATGTTTACTAATAAGTTTAAGGTCACCTTTAACTCTAGACATATAATCACTCAAGTGTTCAACCATATAAGCATTATGTTTCAATTGTCTACCAGCATAAGCATTGAAGTTTTCTTGTTTAACAATAAAATTATCAAACTCATCCAAGCATTGGCTAGCAGACCTATTACGAGGAATATCACCTTCATCAAATCTACAGAGAGAATTTACCTTTACTACCCGTGTCGGGTTATTAAGACCATGTATTTCTTCAATAGGTGGTAAATTCTTAACATCTTCAGCTTTAATACCCTTTTCTTTCATAGATTTATTTGCCTCTTGCATATCTTCATGACTAAGAAATAGAATACCCCTTTCTTCGGAGTTGGCTTAGGAGTTGGTTCAGGAAGTGTCCAATCATTATCATTACTCAATATATTATTCAATAGCAATTCAGCTTGCTCTATAGTTCTTTCCCTGAAAAAACAACCAGCACAACTATCCAGGTGGTCTCTGGAGCATCGGTTAGTCCATTATAAAAGATATCAAGTATTTCATTTTTCTTGAGAGGATGATCAGGCAAAGCATTAAGTAATCGGAGAAGCCTCCTGCAAGCTTGTGGGAGACTCTCTTCTTCATTTTGCACAAAATTATATATTTCCCTTAAGGCAGCTTGTTTCTTATGAGCGGGGAAATATTTAGCGGAGAAGTAATAAATCATATCCTGGGGACTAAGCACACAACCAGGAGAAAGAGAATTAAACCATGTTTTAGCATCACCCTTTAATGAGAACGAAAATAACTTAAGGATATAGTAGTAACGAATTTTTTCCTCATGAGTGAATAGGCTGGTTATATCATTCAATTTAGTAAGATGTGCCACAACAGTTTCAAATTTATAGCCATAAAAAGGATCTAATTTAACCAAAGTAATTAACTCAGGATCAATAGAGAAATCATAATCCTTATT
>NC_057800.1:587616172-587627143 GCF_018294505.1 Triticum aestivum
GGCCTCCGGTTAATAGGTTAGTCCCAAAAATAATATAAAAGTGTATAATAAAGCCCAATAATGTCCAAAACAGGATATAATATATCATGGAACAATCAAAAATTATAGATACGTTGGAGACGTATCACATACTCTTATAGTCTAGAAAAACAGGAGGCAGCAACTTTTCTTCTTTCTCATAATGTCTAATAGGTATGTAAAAATGTGCAGCGAGGCGCGAGGCGAAGATACCTCCCAAGATGGGGCCCTTAGTATGGTTAAGATTTAACCGCTTCGTAACAATAGCGCCCATACTAAATGTGTCATCGCGGAACAAGGCATGGCACAAAATAACAATATCAGGGGCACTAAGGTTGCCACAGTTTCCGCGACCAATCAAGCATCTACTAGCAAATATTGCAAAGTAACATAGAACCAAAAAATGTATCCTAGTAATTCTTGCATCGGAAACCTTCCTAGTTTCCCCTACAACAATTGTATCAATAAACCCCTCCACATCGTTACGATGTGGTTCCTCTACGCTGCCCAAAAAGGGAAACTTGCAGACCTCACAAAATTCATAGAGGGACATCTCCTTATACTCATCATATAAATAGAAATCCACCGAAGGTGGTGACCTCCTAGCATGGAAATGAAAATTTTGCACAAAAATATTAGTGAGTAAGAGATACTGTTCGCGTTGGTCGCGGAGGAAATCGGTGAGGCCTGCATTCTCAGCCAACTCATAAAAATCATCATAAATCTCGGCTGCTCTCAAGAAATCATCACAAGGCCATTCACACGGCCGAACTTCCGCGGTGCGAGGGAGATTATATTTGGGCCTCTTATCCTCCTCACTTTGCTTGGTCTTCGAGCTTCGGCTCGACGAGCCCCTCAAAGATCTCTTCATCATTTTCTGAAAATTTCTGAATTTTTTAATAACTTCAAAATAAAATTGAACTAAACTCAACAAAATCGATAGCAACTACTCCCACAAGTGCCTACAGACTATATCATGCATTAGAACTACTTGGGACCATATAAATTTGACATGCAAGCTCAAGAACAGGGTCACCTAGGCAGCAAAAATTTGCAATGAATAAAGCACTAGAACAAAAACTAATTGGACCATTGGAGGAGTCACATACCAAAGAACAATCCCCCAAAGCAGTTTTCTGAATGGAGCTTTGAGCAAGGAGATCAAAAATGGCAGCAAGATGAGCTAGAACTCTTGCTTGAGCTGGTTGGTGATTTTTTGGGGAGGAAGAAGGAGTGTGTGGTGGCTGGAATAAGTGGAGGGGAGCCACCATGGGCCCACGAGGCAGGGGCGCGCTTTGGACGCTCGTGGCCAGGTGGCTGCTCCCCCTGATGTGTTCTTAGTGCTAGATATTCTCAAATATTCCAGAAAAAATCATATTAAATTTTCAGGGCATTTGGAGAACTTTTATTTTCAAGGTATTTTTTATTGCACGGATAATTCAGAAAACTAACAGAAAATACTATTTTTGCTTTATTTAATATAAATAACAGAAAGTAAAAAGAGGGTACAGAAGGTTGTGCCTTCTAACTTCATCCATCTCATGCTCATCAAAAGGAATCCACTAACAAGGTTGATCAAGTCTTGTTAACAAACTCATTCCGAATAACATGGAACATGAGAAATTTTGAATAACACTATGTTACCCAACAATAAGAATATCATATTTCTTCTTGACAGTAGGAAGAGGAAATTCAAAACCTCCAATAGTAATTGTTGAAATTTTTCCAATAGAATTGATACTATGGACTTGAGGTTATTTCCTCGGAAAGTGTACCGTATGCTCATTACCATTAACATGAAAAGTGACATTGCCTTTGGTGCAATCAATAACAGCCCCTGCAGTATTCAAAAAGGGTCTACCTAAGGATAATCGACATACTATCGTCCTCGGGAATATCAAGAATAACAAAGTCCGCTAAAACAGTAACATTTGCAACCACAACAGGCACATCCTCACAAATACCGACAGGTATAGAAGTTGATTTATCAGCCATTTGGAAAGATATTTCAGTAGGTGTCAACTTATTCAAATCAAGTCTATGATATAAAGAGAGAGGCATAACACTAACACCGGATCCAAGATCAGATAAAGCAGTTTTAACATAATTCTTTTAATGGAGCATGGTATAGTTGGTACTCCTGGATCTCCAAGTTTCTTTGGTATTCCACCCTTAAAAGTATAATTAGCAAGCATGGTGGAAATTTCAGCTTCTGGCATCTTTCTCTTATTTGTAACAATATCCTTCATATACTTAGCATAAGGATTCATTTTAAGCATATCGGTCAAATGCATACGCAAAAAGATAGGTCTAATCATTTCAGCAAAGCGCTCAAAATCCTCATCATCCTTTTTCTTGGATGGTTTAGGAGGAAAAGGCATGGGTTTCTGAACCCATGGTTCTCTTTCTTTACCGTGCTTCCTAGCAACAAAGTCTCTCTTATCATAATGTTGATTCTTTGATTGTGGGTTATCAAGATCAACAACAGGTTCAATTTCTACATCATTATTATTTCTAGGTTGAGCATCAGCATGAACATCATCATTAACATTATGACTAGGTTCATATTCATTACCAGATTGTGTTTCAGCATCAGAGATAGAAATATCATTGGGATTCTCAGGTGTGTCAACAACAGGTTCACTACAAGCATGCAAAGTCCTCTCATTTTTATTTTTCTTCCTTTTAGAAGGACTAGGTGCACCAATATTAATTCTCTAAGAATCTTTCTCAATTCTCTTAGGGTGGCCTTCAGGATACAAAGGTTCCTGAGTCATTTTACCACCTCTAGTTATAACTCTAATAGCATTATCGTTATTATTGTTTAATTCATTGAGAAAATCACTCTTAGCTTTAAGTACTAATGTCTACTACACAATCTTCTTCTTGTAGACGTTGTTGGGCCTCCAAGTGCAGAGGTTTGTAGGATAGTAGCAAATTTCCCTCAAGTGGATGACCTAAGGTTTATCAATCTGTAGGAGGCGTAGGATGAAGATGGTCTCTCTCAAGCAACCCTGCAACCAAATAACAAAGAGTCTCTTGTGTCCCCAACACACCCAATACAATGGTAAATCATGTAGGTGCACTAGTTCGGTGAAGAGATGGTGATACAAGTGGTATATGGATAGTAGATAATGGTTTTTGTAATCTGAAAATATAAAAACAGCAAGGTAACTAATGATAAAAGCGAGCACAAACGGTATTGCAATGCGTTGAAACAAGGCCTAGGGTTCATACTTTCACTAGTGCAAGTCCTCTCAACAATAATAACATAATTGGATCATATAACTGTCCCTCAACATGCAACAAAGAGTCACTCGAAAGTCACTAGTAGTGGAGAACAAACGAAGAGATTATGGTAGGGTACGAAACCACCTCAAAGTTATTCTTTCCAATCAATCCGTTGGGCTATTCCTATAAGTGTCACAAACAGCCCTAGAGTTCATACTAGAATAACACCTTAAGACACAAATCAACCAAAACCCTAATGTCACCTAGATACTCCAATGTCACCTCAAGTATCCGTGGGTATGATTATATGATATGCATCACACAATCTAAGATTCATCTATTCAACCAACACATAGAACCTCAAAGAGTGCCCCAAAGTTTCTACCAGAGAATCATGACGAAAACGTGTGCCAACCCCTATGCATAGGTTCATGGGCGGAACCCGCAAGTTGATCATCAAAACATACATCAAGTGAATCACGTGATATCCCATTGTCACCACAGATACGCACGACAAGACATACATCAAGTGTTCTCAAATCTTTAAAGACTCAATCCGATAAGATAACTTCAAAGGGGAAACTCAATCCATTACAAGAGAGTAGAGGGGGAGAAGAAACATAAGATCCAACAATAATAGCAAAGCTCGCGATACATCAAGATCGTGCCAAATCAAGAACACGAGAGAGAGAGAGAGAGCTCAAACACATAGCTACTGGTACATACCCTCAGCCCCGAGGGAGAACTACTCCCTCCTCATCATGGAGAGCATCGGGATGATGAAGATGGCCACCGGAGAGGGATTACCCCCTCTGGCAGGGTGCCGGAATGGGTCTAGATTGGTTTTCGGTGGCTATGGAGACTTCTGGCGGCGGAACTCCCGATCTATTGTGTTCCCCAATCATTTTAGGGTATATGGATATATATAGGCGGAAGAAATACATCAGGGGAGCCACGAGGGGCCCACGAGGGTGGAGGGCATGCCTAGGGGGGTGGGTGCACCCCCCTGCCTCGTGGATTCCTCGTTGCTTCCCTTACGTATACTCCAAGTCTTCTGGGTTGCTTCCGATCCAAAAATAAGTTTCGTGAAGTTTCAGGTCAATTGGACTCCGTTTGATTTTCCTTTTCTGCGATACTCTAAACAAGGGAAAACAGAAACTGGCACTGGGCTCTGGGTTAATAGGTTAGTCCCAAAAATCATATAAAATAGCATATAAAACATCCAAGGTTGATAATATAATAGCAGGGAACAATCAAAAATTATAGATACGTTGGAGACGTATCAGCATCACCAAGCTTAATTCCTGCTCGTCCTCGAGTAGGTAAATGATAAAAACAGAATTTTTGATGTGGAATGCTACCTAACATATTCATCATGTATTTCTCTTTATTGTAGCAAGAATATTCAGATCCATATGATTCAAGACAAAGTTTAATATTGACATAAAAAATAATAATACTTCAAGCATACTAACTAAGCAATCATGTCTTCTCAAAATAACATGGCCAAAGAAAGTTCATCCCTACAAAATCATATAGTTTGGTCATGCTCCATTTTTGTCACACAAGAATGCTCTCATCATGCACAACCCCGATGACAAGCTAAGCAATTGTTTCATACTTTAGTAATCTCAAACTTTTTTCAACTTTCACGCAATACATGAGCGTGAGCCATGGATATAGCACTATGGGTGGAATAGAATACAATGAGGGGGTTATGTGGAGAAGACAAAAAGGAGAAAGTCTCACATTGACGCGGCTAATCAATGGGCTAGGGAGATGCCCATCAATTGATGTCAATGCAAGGAGTAGGGATTGCCATGCAACGGATGCACTAGAGCTATAAATGTATGAAAGCTCAACAAAAGAAACTAAGTGGGTGTGCATCCAACTTGCTTGCTCACGAAGACCTAGGGCATTTTGAGGAAGCCCATCATTGGAATATGCAAGCCAAGTTCTATAATGAAAAAAAAGTTCCCACTAGTATATGGAAGTGATAACATAGGAGACTCTCTATTATGAAGATCATGGTGCTACTTTGAAACACAAGTGTGGTAAAAGGATAGTAGCATTGTCCCTTTTATTTATTTTTTTATTTTTATTTTTTTATTTGGCCATTACTTTTTTTATTTGGCCTTTCTCTATTTTTTGGGACAATTCTCTATGAATGATGATCGTCACACTTCTATTTACTTACAACTCAAGAATTACAACGCGATACTTAGAACAAGATATGACTCTATATGAATGCCTCCGGCGGTGTACTGGGATTGCGATGAATCAAGTGTGACATGTATGAAAAATTATGAACGGTGGCTTTGCCACAAATACGATGTCAACTACATGATCATGCAAAGCAATATGACAATGATGAATGTGTCATGATAAACAGAATGGTGGAAAAGTTGCATGGCAATATATCTCGGAATGGTTATGGAAATGCCATAATAGGAAGGTATGGTGGCTGTTTTGAGGAAGATATAAGGAGGTTTATGTGTGACAGAGCGTATCGTATCACGGTGTTTGGATGCACCTGTTGGGGAACATAGTAATTTCAAAAAAATCCTACGCACACGCAAAATCATGGTGATGCATAGCAACGAGAGAGGACAGTGTTGTCTACATACCCTCGTAGACCGGCAACGGAAGCGTTGACACAACGTAGAGGAAGTAGTCGTACGTCTTCCCGATCCAACCGATCCAAGTACCGAACGTACGGCACCTCCGAGTTCTGCACACGTTCAACTCGGTGACGTCCCTCGAGCTCCGATCCAGCAAAGTGTTGAGGGAGAGATTCGTCAGCACGACGGCGTGATGACGGTGATGATGTTCTACAGATGCAGGGCTTCGCCTAAGCACCGCTACAATATGACCGAGGTGGAATATGGTGGAAGGGGGCACCGCACACGGCTAAGTAACAATCACGAAGACCAACTTGTGTGTCATGGGGTTCCCCCTTGCCCCCGTATATAAAGGAGAGAGGAGGGGAGGTGCGGCCGGCCCAAGGGGTGCGCCTGGAGGAGTCCTACTCCCACCGGGAGTAGGACTTCCCCCTCTTGCCTTGTTGGAAAAGGAAGGGGGAAGGGAGAAAGAGGAAAGGGGGGCGCCGCCCCCCTTCCTTGTCCTATTCGGACTAGGGGGGAGGGGTGCGCGGCCTGCCCTGGCCGTCCCTCCTCTTCTCCCTTAGGGCCCATGTAGGCCCAATAACCCCCCCCCCCGGGGGGGGGGGGTCTGGTAACCCCCAGGTACTCCGGTAAAATCCCAATTTCACCCAGAACGTTTCCGATATCCAAATATAGGCTTCCAATATATCAATCTTTATGTCTCAACCATTTCGAGACTCCTCATCATGTCCGTGATCACATCCGGGACACCGAACAACCTTCGGTACATCAAAACACAAAAACCCTAATTACGATCGTCACCGAACTTTAAGCGTGCGGACCCTACGGGTTCGAGAACTATGTAGACATGACCGAGACACGTCTCTGGTCAATAACCAATAGCGGAACCTGGATGCTCATATTGGCTCCTACATATTCTATGAAGATCTTTTATCGGTAAGACCGCATAACAATATACATTGTTCCCTTTGTCATCAGTATGTTACTTACCCGAGATTCGATCGTCGGTATCTCAATACCTAGTTCAATCTCATTACCGGCAAGTCTCCTTACACGTTCCGTAATACATCATCCCGCAACTAAGTTATTAGTTGTAATGCTTGCAAGGCTTGAGTGATGTGCATTACCGAGAGGGCCCAGACATACCTCTCCGACAATCGGAGTGACAAATCCTAATCTCGAAATACGCCAACCCAACAAATACCTTCGGAGACACCTGTAGAGAACCTTTATAATCACCCAGTTATGTTGTGACGTTTGGTAGCACACAAAGTGTTCCTCTGGTAAACGGGAGTTGCATAATCTCATAGTCATAGGAACATATATATAAGTTATGAACAAAGCAATAGCAACAAACTAAACGATCAAGTGCTAAGCTAATGGAATGGGTCAAGTCAATCACATCATTCTCCTAATGATGTGATCCCGTTAACCAAATAACAACTCATGTCTATGGTTAGGAAACATAACCATCTTTGATCAACGAGCTAGTCAAGTAGAGGCATACTAGTGACACTCTGTTTGTCTATGTATTCACACATGTATTATGTTTCCGGTTAATACAATTCTAGCATGAATAATAAACATTTATCATGATACACGAAAATAAATAATAACTTTATTATTGCCTCTAGGGCATATTTCCTTCAGCACCGGCGAAGTTTGCACCAACTCTCAATGTGAGAAAGGGCAATGCACGGTACCGAAGAGGCTAGCAATGATGGAAGGGTAAGAGTGCGTATAATCCATGGACTCAACATTAGTCATAAAGAACTCACGTACTTATTGCAAAACTCTACAAGTCATCAAAAACCAAGCACTACGTGCATGCTCCTAGGGGGATAGATTGGTAGGAAAAGACCATCGCTCGTCCCTGACCGCCACTCATAAGGAAGACAATCAAATAACACCTCATGTTTCAAATTTGTTACACAACGTTTACCATACGTGCATGTTACGGGACTTGCAAACTTCAACACAAGTATTCCTCAAATTCACAACTACCCAACTAGCATAACTTTGATATCACTATCTCCATATCTCAAAACAATCATCAAGTATCAAACTTCTCTTAGTATTCAATGCACTTATATGAAAGTTTTTATTATATCCCTCTTGGATGCCCATCATATTAGGACTAATTTCATAACCAAAGCAAATTACCATGCTGTTCTAAAGACTCTCAAAATAATATAAGTGAAGCATGAGAGTTTGTCTATTTCTACAAAATAAAACCACCACCGTGCTCTAAAAAGATATAAGTGAAGCACTAGAGCAAATGACAAACTACTCCGAAAGATATAAGTGAAGATCAATGAGTAGTCGAACAATTATGAAACTATATGAAGACTCTCTAACATTTAATAATTTCAGATCTTGGTATTTTATTCAAACAGCAAGCAAAACAAAATGAAATAAGATGACGCTCCAAGCAAAACACATATCATGTGGTGAATAAAAATATAGCTCCAAGTAAAGTTACCGATGAACGAAGATGAAAGAGGGGATGCCTTGCGGGGCATCCCCAAGCTTAGGCTCTTGGTTGTCCTTGAATATTACCTTCGGGTGCCTTGGTAATCCCCAATCTTAGGCTCTTTCCACACCTTATTCCATAGTCCATCGAATCTTTACCCAAAACTTGAAAACTTCACAACACAAAACTTAACAGAAAACTCGTAATCTCCATTATTAGTATAAGAAAATAAATCACCACTTAGGTACTGTTGTGAACTCATTCTTTATTCATATTAGTGTTAAACCTATTGTATTCCAACTTCTCTATGGTTTATAAACTCTTTTACTAGCCATAGATTCATCAAAATAAGCGAACAACACACGAAAAATAGAATTTGTCAAAAACAGAACAGTTTGTAGTAATCTGAATCACACGTATACTTCTGGAACTCAAATAAATTTCTGGACGTGAGGAATTTATCTAGTAATTATCTGCAAAGAGAATTAACTAAATATCACTCCCCAAATAAAAATGGCAGCAATTCTCGTGAGCGCTAAAGTTTCTGTTTTTTACAGCATGATCGCAAAGACTTCACCCAAGTCTTCCCAAAGGTTATACTTGGCACAAACACTAATTAAAACATAAAACATCAATAATAACATAGGATAGATAAATTATTTATTACTAAACAGGAACAAAAAGCAATGAACTAAGATAAAATTGGGTTGCCTCCCAACAAGCGCTATCGTTTAACGCCCCTAGCTAGGCATGATGATTTCAACGATGCTCACATAAAAGATAAGAATTGTAACATAAAGAGAGCATCACGAAGAATATAACTAGCACATTTAAGTCTAACCCACTTCCTATACATAGGGATTTTGTGAGCAAACAACTTATGGAAACAATAATCAATTAGCATAGGAAGGCAAAACAAGCATAACTTCAAGATTCTCAACACATAGAGAGGAAACTTGATATTATTGCAATTCCTACAAGCATATATTCCTCCCTCATAAAAAGTTTCAGCAGTATCATGAATGAATTAAACAATATAACCAGCACCTAAAGCATTCTTTTCATGATCTACAAGCATAGAATTTTTATTACTCTCCACATAAGCAAAATTCTTCTCATGAATAATAGTGGGAGAGAACTCAACAAAATAATTATCATGTGAGGCATAATCCAATTGAAAACTAAAATCATGATGACAAGTTTCATGGATATCATTATTCTTTATAGCATACAAGTCATCACAATAATCATCATAGATAGCAACTTTGTTCTCATAATCAATTGGAACCTCTTCCAGAATAGTGGAATCATTACTAAATAAAGTCATGACCTCTCCAAATCCACTTTCATCAATATAATCATCATAAATAGGAGGCATGCTTTCATCATAATAAATTTGCTCATCAAAACTTGGGGGACAAAAAATATCATCTTCATCAAACATAGCTTCCCCAAGCTTGTGGCTTTGCATATCATTAGCATCATGGATATTCAAGGAATTTATACTAACAACATTGCAATCATGCTCATCATTCAAATATTTAGTGCCAAACATTCTAATGCATTCTTCTTCTAGCAGTTGAGCACAATTATCAGAATCCTTATTCTCACGATAGATATTAAAAAGATAAAGCGTATGAGGCAAACGTAATTCCATTTTATTTCTTTTATAAACTAAACTAGTGGTAAAACAAGAAACTAAAAGACTCAATTGCAAGATTTAAAGATATACCTTCAAGCACTCATCTCCCCGGCAACGGCACCAGAAAAGAGCTTGATGTCTACTACACAACCTTCTTCTTGTAGACGTTGTTGGGCCTCCAAGTGCAGAGGTTTGTAGGACAGTAGCAAATGTCCCTCAAGTGGATGACCTAAGGTTTATCAATCCATAGGAGGCGTAGGATGAAGATGGTCTCTCTCAAGCAACCCTGCAACCAAATAACAAAGAGTCTCTTGTGTCCCCAACACACCCAATACAATGGTAAATCGTATAGGTGCACTAGTTCGGCGAAGAGATGGTGATACAAGTGGTATATGGATAGTAGACAATGGTTTTTGTAATCTGAAAATATAAAAACAGCAAGGTAACTAATGATAAAAGTGAGCACAAACGGTATTGCAATGCATTGAAACAAGGCCTAGGGTTCATACTTTCACTAGTGCAAGTCCTCTCAACAATAATAACATAATTGGATAATATAACTATCCCTCAACATGCAACAATAAGTCAGTCCAAAGTCACTAGTAGCGGAGAACAAACGAAGTGATTATGGTAGGGTACGAAACCACCTCAAAATTATTCTTTCCAATCAATCTGTTGGGCTATTCCTATAAGTGTCACAAACAGCCCTAGAGTTCATACTAGAATAACACCTTAAGACACAAATCAACCAAAACCCTAATGTCACCTAGATACTCCAATGTCACCTCAAGTATCCGTGGGTATAATTATACGATATGCATCACATAATCTCAGATTCATCTATTCAACCAACACATAGAACCTCAAAGAGCGCCCCAAAGTTTCTACTAGAGAATCACGACGAAAACATGTGCCAACCCCTATGCATAGGTTCATGGGCGGAACCCGCAAGTTGATCACCAAAACATACATCAAGTGAATCA